>NW_027643685.1:0-22500 GCF_032717465.1 Coenobita brevimanus
TAGCCTTGGTCACCTAATGGCAGCTCTCCATGCTGCTTGATCTCTGGCAGCCTGCCTCAGCGAGCTTACATGCATCGGCCTTGGTCACCTCTTAGTGGCTATCCATGCTGCTCAGTCTCTGGTAGCCTCCCTATTCAGTCTATTATCCCTGAGGTAACACTCTGTGACCTCATTCCATGTACTGGTACTAGATACTCTGTACTGTACTATGTTGTGTTGGTAATGAGGACTATATCAAACCCTCCATCTCATCCTTGGTCTCCCTCTCTCCCCTGCACCACTCTCACATACACTTTCTTTGTCATTCATTCCCCATTCACACCTCTTGGCCAGACCATCTCAAGATCCTTTTACTAAGTAAGAGACTAACTAGGAGAGTATGTGAGTGAGGTTGAGGGGGGGAAAGGAAGGGGAGACCGAGGATGAGATGGAGGGATGGAGTAGAGGGGTATATGAGAGGGGGGAGTGTAAGTTGGGGGATGGAGACTAAGAGACTAACAAGGAGAGTGTATGTGAGTGAAGTGGAGGGGGGAAGAGGAAGGGGAGACTGAGGATGAGATGGTGGGATGGAGTAGAGGGGTATATGAGAGGGGGGAGTGTAAGTTTGGGGGAGGGCAATAAAATGGAAGAGGACAGGGCAACATGGAAGCAATTTTTTGTGGCGACCCCTTACAGGATTAAGGCGTCTGGCTATAGATAGATAGATAAACAGAAACTTGTAATAGCTTCTAAAAACACTGATACTTATATTGCCATTCTTTCAACAGGAATTCTTCAACCAAAGTGACCTCGAGAAGTTGGAAGGGCTGCCTGTCTCTCTGTTTATGGATAGGGACAAAGTAACAAAACCATCATCTCAGTGCTCCTTCATTGGTTTTGTGCTCCTGCCTCTCTTTGAAGCACTAGGGAAGGTTCTGCCGGAGCTTGAGGTGAGGTAAATAGATTGATAGATAGATAGAGTGTGAGAGAGAGAGAGATAGACAGAGAGAGACCTAAGAGAGAGAGAGAGAGAGAATATACAGACATTCATTTCAGTGCTCCTTCATCGGTTTTGTGCTCCTGCCTCTCTTTGAAGCACTAGGGAAGGTTCTGCTGGAGCTTGAGGTGAGGTAGACAGATTGGTAGATAGATAGAGAGAGAAAGGGATAGATAGAAAGACAGAGAGAGATGTAAGAGGGAGTTAAATATGCAAACCTTCATTTCAGTGTGTCTTCTTTGGTGTTGTGCTTCTCCCACTCTGAAGCATTTTAGCAAGGCTGGTGAGAGAGAGAGAGAGAGAGAGAGAGAGATTTACTTTCTGTTGTTCTTATGATGTTGATGATGATGATGGTTCTATTCCAGTCTTTTCTGTTTGAATCTATTGTCTTTTATTATTATTATTATTATTCGTGGTAGGTGGTGGCAACCATCATTCACTCACTTGATGTAGTGCTGCCTACTTCTTCCATAGCCTTTATCATTCTTTTTCTGTGCCTGTCCTCCTCTCTTCCTATTTCTCCCATCTTTCCTGTCACTTCTTATTGCTTTTCTTTCCTTTACAGGTGGCTTTACACTGAGTGACAAGCCTAATGGTTTCCTGTAAGCCAAGAAACCATTTACAACGCTGGGTGGTAACCATATAACCACACCATACGTGCTCCCTACATATCAGCAAGTGGGTTGGTGGAGGGTTAGTGTCCCTCCTCGTAAAACAACTAACTCAAAGTCAAATGGCCACCCCTTACGGGATTATGGCGTCTGGCAATAGATAGATAGATAGATAGATTATTATTATTATGATGATGATGATTATTATTATTATTATTATTATTATTATTGTTATTATCACTGTCTTATTATTTTTCAGGAACTAATCATCCAGCCAGTAAGGTTTGCCCTCGACCATTATCGTAAATTAAACGAGGCCTCGAAAAAAGCCTCCGAGGAGAGCGAGCCTACCCCGGTTCTTGAGGCTGAGGTGGAGGAGGAGGTGGTAGAGCGCCCCATCAGTCGCCTTTCACAGGACACATGCAAGAGGGCAGTGCAGAAGATGGAGAGTTCATATAGGTAACACTGAGTATTTTTTCATCCGATACATTCATTTTCAACTGGACAAATCTGATAAATGCAGTACTGAGTCATGGGTGTGTAAGTCAATAAGGCTTTAAGAGGAATAATAATAATAATAATAATAATAATAATCTATCTATCAGTTGGTGGCCAGAAAGTGCACTCCCCCAACCTCTATATGCTCTTGCATCCATTACACACCTCATTCTATCAACCACACACACACATAATCCATCATTGCCTTCCATTCATTTAGTTCATTTAAAAAGACTCCAATATACTCAGTAAGCCTCTGTTGTGGTGTAAGAGGAATAATAATACACTAATGATAGTAATGATAATAAAAATAATAATAATAATAATAAATATATCAATAATAAGGGCTCTAAAATACTCAGTAAGCCTTTGTTATGATGTAAGAGGAATAATAATAATAATAATAATAATAATCCATCCATCCATCCATCATCCAATCCTACATTGTCCCTTGAGGTGCGTAGGAGCCTGGGGCTAGGCAGTTGGTCTCGACATTTAAGATGAGAGTGAAATAATAATAATAATAATAAAAATAGTAGTCTTTAACTTGATGATGATGATGATGATGACATTGATTATTGATGATGATGATGACGATGACAGTGATTATTGATGATGATGGTGATAATCTGTTTCTATTCACAGCGTTGGAAGCCGTGCCTCTTCTCGGACATCCATGATCCGATCTTTGACCATCAACTGCACAGATATGGAGATGGACGATGTGGATGTGATGGAGACGGAGGTGGATGTGAGCGAGCGGACTTCCAGGTGAGTGGAGTGTGGTAGTTTATCTGAAATGTGAACCCAGTGGACTGCAGGCTGAAGTTGTCCCCCTCCTGCAGTCCACCATCCTCCTGTCAGGCCTAGGGAGGAGGTTGAGGGTTGTTTATATAACCTGGCAGCAGTAATGGTAGTAGTAGTAGTAGTAGTGGTGGTGGTGGTGGTGGTGGTAGTAGTAGTAGTAGTAGTAGTAGTAGTAGTAGTGGTGGTGGTGGTGGTGGTGGTGGTAGTAGTAGTAGTAGTGGTGGTGGTGGTGGTGGTGGTATTAGTAGTGGTGGTGGTGGTGGTGGTGGTATTAGTAGTAGTAGTGGTGGTGGAAGTGGTAGTGGTGGTGGTGATAGTACTAATAGTAGTAGTGGTAGTAGTAGCACTAGTAGCTGTAACAGTAGTAGCAGCAGCAGCAGATGATGATGGTGGTGGTGATAATGACTATGACAAGTAGCAGTAGCAATGTCTTCATCTGTAATACAAACAGAGCAGCCTAGCCAGTGGTGAAATACTGTATACGTGTCCTCCCTGAGTTTTTCCTAAATCCACCACTTTGCAGGTTCAATATTGCAACGGATGGCTATAAGTCACCTTCAAGGAGAAATTCCTCTGAGCGTCGTCGCAGTGTGGGTGGCTACAGGTCCCCTTTAAGGAGAAATTCTTCGGAGCGGCGGACCGTCTCCCCAAAATCACTCGAAGACAGGCTTCTTCCCCATGCTGAGGCCCAGGAAAGCGAGGCTCTGAGGGAGAAGTGCGAGAAGGAGGTGGAGAAAGAATCGGAAAAGGAGACATCGCTGTTCTCCAGACTGAGGATCTTCTCCGAGCGTCTGTCGTCCAGCGATTATGAGAAGAGTGTGAACGGGTCGGCCCCCATGGGTAAGGGTAGTACAAGGTTTAAGCAGGGAGGGGGCGGTGGCGGCTTGCAGGGGGTGCTGAAACAAACTAGGAGTAAATCGGAACCGACAAAGTTCCGAACGCACCGCACATTTCATATATCCCGGCCAAGAATTAGCTTTGGCATGAACCTGCAGAAACAGAAGAGTGATGAAAATATAATAATTGAGTGTGGGAAGGAAACAGAGAAAGTGAAACAAAAGAGTAGTGAGAATATAATAAACGACTGTGACAGGGAAACAGAGACGAAGTGCAAAGAGGCAAGGACCTCGGACGAGCGCCTCTTGCCCTTGGAAATCAAAACCTCTACCTCTTGTGAACTCATAGAACCAAAGAAGAAACTCAGTAGTGTGCTGACAGACGTTCAACCCTCTCCCACGCTCTCAGAGAAGTGCTCTATGCCGGCCTCGAACTCTGTCCTCCAACACAAAAGCTACAGCCTCTCCCTCGATCGACTGCCGAATAAAAACGGGAAACGGAAAGCGGGAGTGACCGAACCGCAGACCCTGGAAAACACCCCAGGGAGCTCCGAGGATAATCTTGGGGTGCCAATTAAAAATGGCCGCTCTCGGAAAATGGGGCAAACGCAGATGCTGGAAAACACTCCCAGTAGCTCCGAGGATAATCTGCTATCGGATCACAGAACGCAGTCTGACGGTTCCGCCAGGCAGCTGCAGAGTCCACCGGTGCTAAATCAAGTCCGCAGTGCGGGGTTCAGGCCGTTTGAAAAGTTCCCCCTGACCTGCCACGACTCCCCGAAAAATACGAAGAAAAAGCCAGAATCAGCACGAACTTTGCTCCTCAAATCGTTCTCGTTCCGTAAAAAGTCTCCCACGAAGGATGAGACACTGGTGCTGAGGGAGCCAGCGTCATACAGTCAGGGGGAGGAGAGGTTATGACAGACGGGCTCCTGTTTCTGCATTTAATAGTTGTTTAATGCTTTCAGGCCCCCATGACTCACAGTCAGAGGAAGTACTAGAGTTGTTCCGATGATGAAGGGGTTAATGGTACCAATATTAACACTCAGGCTCCTGCGACTCAGTGCTTCAGGAACCAACTTCACACAGGCCGAGGGAGGAGGGACTATGATAAAGAAGTTTGTGTTTCTGTGTTTAATAGTCAGTGTATGCTCTCAGGCACCCATGACCCTCTCTCAGATGAAGTACTAGAGTTGTGCTGCCCATGAGAAGGTTAATAATGTCAATTTTAACACTCATAGGCTTTTAGTACTCACTCACAGGTTTGTATGACTCTTTCAGATGACAAAAATAATCGACGTTAAGTGGAATTGAGAACTAGAGTTTCCCCAACCATGAGATAGTTATTTGGTACTGGTATTAACTCTCAGGCTCTTGTAACTCACAGCTGATATCAACTGGCATTTGCTGGAATAGGGGAGAGGGAGGGGAAGACCAAGAATGAGATGGAGGGATGGATGAGAGAGGTATATGAGAGGGGGGTGTAAAGTGGGGAGGATGGAGAGTGAGAGACGAACAAGGATAATATGTGAGTGAAGTGGAGGTGGGAAGAGGGAGAGGGAGAGGGAGACCGAAGGTGTGATGAAGGGATGGAGTAGAGATGTATATGAGAGAGGGGGGTGTAAGTTGGGGGAAGGCAACGAAATGGCAGGGGACAGAAGGGTAACATGGAGGCAATTTGGCTGTGGCCACCCCATACGGGCATAAGGCGACTGGCTATAGATGGATAGATAGATAGATTTTCTTTTTAATTCTTGACATCTACAGACATTTCTTTTCAGCTCAGGGGAGACTTTTCAGAATAGGGAAGTTGGATCCAGCCTTGATGTTTTTGAAGAGAGAACCTGTATTTTTTACACAGGAATGGTGTAGTGGTATGCTGCCTGGCTCTCACCTGAGAGTCCTGGGTTCGATTCTTGATGTTTTTGTTGTGGGCACAGATTCATTTCAGTTTGAACCCAGTGGACTGCGGGCTTAAGCAGCACCTTGCTCCTACAGTCCACCATCCATCTTTCATTGGACTGGAAGTGCAATAGATGCCCGATTTAACGAACTAAGTCAGCCAAACCTATTTCCGCTAAGTTGAGTTCCATAACCAAGGCACAATATGAAGGAAAATTTTCCAGCATTTTGAGATGCTTTCTGCTAAATCCTTGAAGGCATCCCAAAGTTAGTTAACTCTCAGTGCTAAATACAGCAGTCGGAACCCATAATTAATTCCCCCAGAAATGCATTATTGTGTACGGAATCTCCTTAATGGAATTATACTCATTTTATTGGAAGTCTTCCCATAATTAGGGCAAAAAATATCAGAAAAAAATAATTCCTTTATCTCGGGCTTCCGCCCAATCGATGTTCGTTAAGTCGAGCATTGACTATAGTTGGAGAGATTGATTGAGATAGTTTGGCCATGTGAAGAGGATGGAGGATGACAGTTGGGTGTGGAAAATGAGAAGTGTGAATGTCGGGGGTAGGGTTGTGAGAGGCAGATTGAAAAAGACCTGGGATGAGGTGATAGAGTGTGACCTCAGGGATAAGGCACTGAGTAGGGAGGGGAGGAGAGGGAAGAGGAGAGAGGGGAGGGTGGAAAGAAAGGAGGGAGAGAAAAGAGGAGAGAAAGGAACAGGAATGAAAGAAGAGTAAAGAACATAGTGAAGGTGCATCTAACTTCCTGATTTTGGAAAGTTTCTGGTAAGCTGAATAAAATTGCCTGAAGCTGAGAATAAATTAAAAAATATACAATTGAAAATGAGAATAAATTTAAATAATACATGATCGGATTGAATTTATTTGTGTAGGAAATAATGTAATTTGAGTGGTGAAATTTGGAGATGGGAAGAAAGAAGATATATGATGATGATGATGATGATGAATGATGGCGATGATGAGGATGAGGAAGCGGATGACAATGACGACGACAGTGATGATGATGATGATAATAATGATAATGATGGTGATGAATGATGGCAGTGATGAGGATGAGGATGACAGTGATGATGATGATGATAATGAGAACTGAGAAGGAAATGAGAGAGTACTGGAGTGATAGGAAATTGAAGATGACAGAAGAAGAAGGAAAGATGTCAGAAGCATCATGAAGAAATGAAAAAAAAGAAATGAGAAAATGGAATGGAATTTGAGGTGATAAATTTTGGTTTGAGAGATGAACTGAATGAGTTGATAAAAGAAATATCATAAGGATGCAAATGGAAATGGAGAAAGTATTTGAGTTTGTGGTGATGGAAATGAAGAAGGTGATGCAGAGGAGGAGAAAATGGTAGTGAGAAAGAAGTGGAAATGAGTAGTTTGAGTAATGATGTCAGGGTAACCAAAGAAATGCCTCTAGGGGTGAAGTGAGAATTGAGAAGGCACAGAAAATGTGTTTGAGTGATAGGGAAGTGAGGAGGGAAGTGATTAAATGGTTGAAAAAGGAATCTCTGAAGGACTAAAGTGGGAAATGAAAATGGGAGAAATGGAGTTCCCCCGAGCTAAGCCCTGTATTGGACTATATAGCCCCGCTAGGGTTACAGGAGGGAGCTACCCCTCCCGGCATGGCAGCCCAGGCGAGGCTCGAACTTGCAATCCCCCGATCACAAGTCCAGCGCGCTACCACTGTGTTACCGCGCCCCCCCAAAGTGGGAAATGAGGAAGAAATGGGGTGTGAATGATGAGGAAGTGAGGAAGATGATGTAGAAGAGAGGAAAATATGAGGACATGAAATAAGTGTGGTGATGATGATGATGATGATGATGATATGTAAGGTGGGAAAAAAAAGATGTTGATGATGATGATAGTTGTAGTGGTGATGTTGATGATGATGATAGTGATGATAGTGATTTTATGCTTATCAGTCTTTAAAAGCTGGTGATAATCAGTGAGAGAGAGGGAGAGAGAGAGAGAAATTACTACGTATTGCCAAAACCAAATCGACCTTTTAGGTCTTCCACATTGGATTATTTCTCTTAAGATTTTTTGTGCCATTGGATTGAAAGAATTTAAATGATAAGGAACTGGAATATTTTTGTGCCAATTTTAAACATTATTCTTGTGGACTTACGATTGGCGACCAAATAGGGAGGCTGCCAGGGATCGAGCAGTGTGAAAAGCCGCCATTAGGTGACCAAGGCCAATGCATGCAAGCACATTGGTCTTTATGAATGATACAAACTTAGGAGGTTCTTGTTGGCATACTTGTCAGAGCAGCCATATTGGATTGATGGTTTTGCCTAGGTTTCAATCCCCAAGAGGTGAATGGAGGTTTTTCAGTACAATTGAAGAGTTGAGAGGAAGGATGGGACTGGAGTGTATTGGTGCTGTGCGGAGGAGGTGTACACTGAGATGGTTTGTTATGAGGAGGGGTAGATTGAAGTGGTTTGGGAGGAAAGATGGGACTGGAGTGTATTGGTGCTGTGATGCAGAGGGGTAGACTAAGCTGGTGTGGGCATGGAGAGGATGGAGGATCACAGTTGGGTGCGGAAGGTGAGAAGTGTTAATGTTGGGGATAGGGTTGTGAGACAGGCTGAAAAAGACCTGGGATGAGGTCATAGAGTGTGACATCAGGGATAAGGGACTGAACAGGGAGACTGCTAGAGATGAGTAGCATGGAGAGCCGCCATTAGGTGACAAAGGCCGACGCACACAAGCACATTGAAGTGTTTATAAATGATACGAAATTATAAACGACATGACAATGGTAGCGTAATCTCAGGACCCAATGCTGTAGAGTGAGGGATATTGTGGTCAGTTTTTTTTCCTTCTCTTACTTTGTTCTTTTCTTTTTTTTCTCACTTCCATATTCCCTATCACTGCCGTACAAATGCCTACAACCGCCCTTTTTCTTTTTTCTCTCTTCCTTCCTCTCTCTCTCTCTCTTTCTTTTTTATTTTTCACTTCCATATTCCTTGTCACTGCCTTACATCTGTCTACAACTGTCCTTTTACTTTCTTGTCTCTCTCTCTCTCTCTCTCTCTCTCTCTCTCTCTCACATTCATATTTCTTGTCACTGTCCTACAAATGCCAACAGCTGCCCTCTTTTTTTCTTGTCTTTTTTTCTTTCTTTCTCTCTCTCTTTCTCTCATTTTTTTTTTACTTCTGTATTTCTTGTCACTGCACTGCATCTGCCTATAAATGTCCTTTTTCTTCCATGTCTTTCTCTCTTTCTTCCTTTTATTTTTTTTTAACTTCCATATTTCTTGTCATGCCCTACATCTGCCTACAACTGTCTTTTCTTTTTTCTTTCTTTCTATTTCTTTCTTGTATTTCTTTCCTTCTTCCTTCTTCTCTTTCTCCTCACTGCCTTACAAACTCCTGCAACTGTCCTTTTTCTTCTCTTTCTATTTTTTTCCTAAGTCCATCAGAATACACATTACAATCAGTCACAATCAGGGTTACAATGGAGAGGATAGTAGGTGTGGTGCTGGCGTGGGGTGCCTTCATGGGGTGGCACCATGTAACCAGGTGACTCCACTGCCCGGCCATACAAACGCCCCTCAGCTCCCTCCCTATCGCATGAAAGGACAGTGGTGGACTACAGTGGAAAGGCAGCCTGCAGTCCACTGGGTTTATGTTCAGATGAGACCAGAGTGAGAGTACAGTTACACCCAGACAGTACAGTTACACCCATCTCAGGACAATTTTAAGGGGAACTGTGGATGAGATGGATGGAGGGGGAGACTGAGGATGAGATGGAGTAGAGATGTACATGAGGGAGGGGGATGTAGAGGGAGAGACTAAATGAGTGTATGTGAGTGAAATGGTGACAGAGGATGGGATGGAGGGAAGGAGTAGATAGGTATATGAGAGAGGAGGGTGTAAGTTGGGGGGAGGGCAATGTTTGTGGGCGGGGACAGGGCGACATGGAGGCAATTTGTTTGTGGCCATCCCTTACAGGATTAAGGTGTCTGGCTATAGATAGATAGATAAGTAGATAGTTTTGGAATGTAAAAGTTGTGCTGAAGGGTAGAATGATGCCACCAGGGGAAGTAGACTGATCATCTACTCCTATTTCTACCGTACGACATTAGCACGGCCTCGGAACCCTGCATCTGGATAGGGTAAAGCAGGTTGGGCTATAACTGTATTTTTTATATGTGCCAAACTCTCATAACTACCTACTAAATAATTTATCAGTTATTTTTCCAACATTTGAATACCTACCGCTTGTATAAAGAAATAAAACTCGTACTGATATATATATATATAGTTCTTATAAAAAAAAATTGTACAGTGATATATAAGGTGTCTTTTGGAAAATTTTGAGGAGGAGGTGACCAGGGGTAAATTTGAGTGAAAAATGCTATATCATATGGGTCTGATTTTGAGTCATTTTGGAGATAGAATTACTTATATTCTTATGGGGGAAAATGCTCGTCCTCAGAATAATGTTATCGTAAGTATTAAATGCAATTACTAATATCCTTATGAGGGAAAATGGTCAGAATTAATCCCATAAGGCCTTCAATAACTAGGCCTGAAGTGGCTGCGAATTGGACCCATGTTAATATAGCATTTTCCAGTCAAAGTTTAGCCCTAGAAAAAAACCCACTAACATTTCTCAAAAAATCCAAGCGACACCTTCCATTCGTATATAAAAAAGATAACATGATAAACTGCTATATCGTTCTTATAAAAATAAATAGATAAAAATAGATATATATTTATTAGTAGATATGGTGTAATGGAGGAGTGTACGAAATATATTGAAATGAATGTTAGTTTAGAGGAAAATAATTTAAATGTTTGTATGTGTTAGTATGTTAAAAATGAATGACATGTTTTCCAGTCTGTTTAAAAATGGGTGACTTATTTTCCAGTTTATTTTTTTTTATCTCCTTGTGATTTTATCCAGCTTAATAGAGGCTTTTGAACCAGAGGATGCCTTCACGTGGTGGCACTGATGTCACTGGTTGGTGGAGCTGCCTGGCTATTTTATGAACATCCCTTAGCTTCCTCTATTATACGAACATCCCTTAGCTTCCTCCCTATCCCATGAAAGGATGATGGTGCCCCCAGTGAGGTGGTGCCCATACACACTATTTGTTGTAATGTACCTGTAGGATGGCCCCACAGTAGTTGCTTACCTGTGATTGATGAGTCTGCTCAGCCAAACAGATCAGGGTTAAGCAACAACAACAACAACTACTGCTACTACTACTACTACTACTACTATTACTTTTTACTTCCTACTACTATAACATTTCCTATAAGTAGGCTACTACTAGTACTACTACTACTGCTGCTGCTACTACAACTGTATTACTACTACTACTATTACCACTACTACAGTCCAAAATCCCTCCCCAGAGCTGAGTAAAATCATGTGGAGGTAGAGAGAATAAAACAAAATAGGTCACCAGACAGAAGGGGGTTAAGGGATAAAAGGAGAGCTATTTTTCATTCAGTGTATAAATGTGTAAATAATTTCCCTGGATGTATTACGCATGTGTTTTCCAGTATCAGGATATTTTAAGGCTCCTGGGTGGCTTTATTTTTTATTTTTATTTATATATTAATTTTTTTTTTTCAATGCCATAAAGGGAGCAAGCCTGTCACCTGCCCTTCAATGTACTAATCCTGCTTGACCACCCGGCTCCTTGACTGGGGTAGCAGGGGTTGTAGTGTGACTGTTTTTATTGTCATTTCTGTGCCAAAGATATCCAGCCGAATTCTGATGAGCTCCCTTAACATCTTTACCTTTGTGATTCATTCTGCTTATTACACCCAGATCTGGTGAGGTTCGGAGACTCTCTTAACATCATTACCTTAGCGATTTAGTCTGGTGTTAATGGTATTTCTACATGAAGGACTCTTACTGTCCTCTTCTCTCCTTACTGTCCTGTCTTCTCTCCTCTCCTTACTGTCCACTTCTCTCCATACTGTCCTCTTCTCTCCTCTCCTTACTGTCCTCTTCACTCCATACTGTCCTCTTCTCCTCTCCTTACTGTCCTCTTCTCTCCATACTGTCCTCTTCTCTCCTCTCCTTACTGTCCTCTTCACTCCATACTGTCCTCTTCTCTCCTCTCCATACTGTCCTCTTCTCTCCATACTGCCCTCTTCTCTCCTCTCCTTACTGTCGTCTTCACTCCATACTGTCCTTCTCTCCTCTCCTTACTGTCCTCTTCACTCCATACTGTCCTTCTCTCCTCTCCTTACTGTCCTCTTCTCTCCATACTGTCCTTCTCTTCTCTCCTTACTGTCCTCTTCTCTCCATACTGTCCTTCTCTCCTCTCCTTACTGTCCTCTTCACTCCATACTGTCCTTCTCTCCTCTCCTTACTGTCCTCTTGTCTCCATACTGTCCTTCCCTTCTCTCCTTACTGTCCTCTTCACTCCATACTGTCCTTCTCTCCTCTCCTTACTGTCCTCTTCACTCCATACTGTCCTTCTCTCCTCTCCTTACTGTCCTCTTCTCTCCTTACTGTCCTCTCCACTCCATACTGTCCTTCTATCCTCTCCTTACTGTCCTCTTCTCTCCATACTGTCCTTCTCTCCTCTCCTTACTGTCCTGTTCACTCCATACTGTCCTCTTCTCTCCATACTGTCCTTCTCTCCTTACTGTCCTCTTCACTCCATACTGTCCTTCTCTCCTCTCCTTACTGTCCTCTTCTCTCCATACTGTCCTTCTCTCTTCTCCTTACTGTCCTCTTCACTCCATACTGTCCTCTTCTCTCCATACTGTCCTCTTCTCTCCTCTCCTTACTGTCCTCTTCACTCCATACTGTCCTCTTCTCTCCTCTCCTTACTGTCCTCTTCTCTCCATGCTGTCCTCCTCTCCTCTCCTTACTGTCCTCTTCTCTCCATACTGTCCTCTTCTCTCCATACTGTCCTCTTCTCTCCATGCTGTCCTCTTCTCTCCTCTCCTTACTGTCCTCTTCTCTCCTCTCCTTACTGTCCTCTTCTCTCCATACTGTCCTCTTCTCTCTATACTGTCCTCTTCTCTCCATACTGTCCTCTTCTCTCCATACTGTCCTCTTCTCTCTATACTGTTCTCTTCTTTCCATACTGTCCTCTTCTCTCCATACTGTCCTCTTCTCTCTATACTGTTCTCTTCTTTCCATACTGTCCTCTTCTCTCCATACTGTCCTCTTCTCTCTATACTGTCCTCTTCTTTCCATACTGTCCTCTTCTCTCCATACTGTCCTCTTCTCTCTATATTGTCCTCTTCTTTCCATACTGTCCTCTTCTCTCTATACTGTCCTCTTCTCTCCATACTGTCCTCTTCTCTCCATACTGTCCTCTTTTCTCTATACTGTCCTCTTCTTTCCATACTGTCCTCTTCTCTCCTCTCCTTACTGTCCTCTTCTCTCCATCTTCTTTTTTACCTCTCTCTTTGATATTTCCTTGTTTCCTATGGCAATTATTTTTCCTTCCTAATTCTTCACTGTTCATTCCACTGCCCGTTATATCATGCCACCACGTGAAGGCATCCTTAAAAAGCAAGCTATAGAGGATGTAATAGGCCAGTCGAGTCACAAAGGAGAATATTTTACGGTCTGCATTTTCGAAAGCTCCCAAACACCTCTTCCATAGCAATTTATTTTTAGATATGTCTGGTTAATATCAGTTTGTGTGTTATTTATGCAGAGAATGTTAGTGTTTAGGTAGTTTAGGTCTCACACACACACACACACACACACACACACACACACACACACACACACACACACACACACACACACACACACACACACACACACACACACACACACACCGCTCGCTGGTGCAGTGGTAACGCTCTCGCCTGCCAACTGGTGGACGGGAGTTCGCGCCTGGCTCAGGTTGCGAAAAGTTTCACTGACGAAGTGGGTGGTTACTGTCCCCCTTGAGCAAGGGAACGGGTGTGTGCGTGTGTGAAGGTCACAGCCTTGCCCTTAGATCGGACTATATGAGCTCTCAGCCCCCTTCCGGGAGGGTAAAAGCTGACGATCACGACCATCAAGTGATCCTGACCGACCCGGTGAATTACACACACACACACACACACACACCGAAGAGGACAGTAAGGAGTAATAAGCAAAATAAATCGCAAAGGAAAAAGTTTTAGGGAATCTTCTAAGTACAATAAATCGCCAAGGAATAGGTGTCAGGGAGTTTTTTAAGCAAAATAAATTACTAAGGGAAAGGTGTTAGGGAGTCTTCTAAGCAAAATAAATCAAGGAAAGGGTGTTGGGGATTAATAAGCAAAATAAATTGCCAGGGAAAAGGTGTTAGGGAGTGTTCTAAACCATACAGAATTTTTGCTGCTGTACCTAGATAAAGGGGAACTTCCTTGCTCTGTTATTATTATTATTATTATTATTATTATTATTATTATTATTGAACCTTCCTCCATTCTTAATTGTGAAATGAGGTTGGGGTGATGATGATGATGATGATTACTGTATTGTTATTATTGAACATAAGAACATAAGAAGAGAGGATAACTGCAGTAGGCCGGTTGGCCCATGCTAGGCAGCTCCTAGAAGAGTATTGAACTACTAGAATGAGATAAGGATAGCAAAGAAGAAGGCTCTCCCCCGCCCTCCAAACCCTCCAGCCGAAGCCGGCAGGAAAAAGTCAGAAAGAACACCACGCCGTATAGAAAAACTGGCGTGGACATTTTACAGGAAAGTGTGAAAGGAGAATAGAGACTATCATAGTGTAACCTGAAAAGAAAATTTATTTTTGAATTAGTATTGGTTATAATATTTTCTTTATTCTATATCCACCCCTTATTTGTCATATGCTTATCTAGCCTATGCTTGAAACTCTCAATGGAAGAGGCAGCAACTACTTTACTAGGTAGCTTATTCCATTCGTCTACTACTCTATTACCAAACCAATTTCTACCGATTTCCTTTCTGAAACGGAATTTTTCTAGTTTGAAACCATTATTTCTAGTTCTATCCTGTATGCTCACTTTAAGTACCTTGCTAATATCTCCCTTATTTATACCATTCATCCACTTAAAAACCTCAATTAAGTCTCCCCTTACTCTACGCCTCTCTAGCGAATGCAGACTTAGTCTTTTCAGTCTGTCTTCATATGACAGGTTCCGGACGTCATGTATCATTTTAGTCATTCTTCTCTGTACATTTTCTAACGAATTAATATCCATTCTATAGTAAGGACACCAAAATTGTACTGCGTAGTCTAAATGTGGCCTTACTAATGCTAGATAAAGTTTCAGTATTACTTTAGATGATCTATTGCTCACGCTTCTCGAAATAAATCCTAGGACCCTATTTGCTTTATTTCTCGCATTAATGCACTGTTGCCTAGGTTTAAGGTCGTTACTAATCATAACTCCTAGATCTCTCTCGCATTCCGATTTGCTAATTTCTTTGTTATCTAAGCTGTATTTAGTATCTCCAATGGTCTTGCCTACGTTAAGTACTTTACATTTTTCAACGTTAAATTCCATTTGCCAAGTTTTAGACCATTTGGACAATGTATCGAGGTCTTTTTGTAAGTAATGGCAATCGTCAGTCGAGTTAATGATACGCCCTATTTTTGTATCGTCGGCAAATTTGCTGATTCTGCTATTGACTCCTAAGTCTAGATCATTTATATATATGATAAATAATAAGGGACCGAGTACTGAACCCTGTGGTACACCGCTAGTTACTAATCCCCAGTCCGACTTAGTTCCATTTATTAATACTCTCTGCTTTCGTCCTTTCAGCCAGGATTCTATCCATTTTAAGATATCGCCGTCTATACCGTGTGCTCGAACCTTTCTAACTAACCTTTCGTGTGGGACTCTATCAAAAGCTTTACTAAAGTCCAGATAAATAACATCGTAAGCTTTATCGCTATCTACTGCCTCATAGACCTCCGAGTAGAATGACAACAAATTTGTGAGGCAGGATCGTCCTTGCCTGAATCCGTGCTGACTTTCGTTTATAAGATTAAATCTTTCTAAGTGTTCTCTAATCTTATTTGCCAAAATTGACTCTAACATTTTTCCTACTATTGACGTTAGACTTATCGGACGATAATTCGACGCAGCTGATTTATCACCCTTTTTAAAGATGGGCACTACGTTTGCGGTTTTCCACGCCTCTGGAACTTCTCCTGAACTTAAAGAGTCATTAAATAACGTTAAAAGTGGCTGACATAATTCTTCTTTGGTTTCTTTTATAATTTTTGCATATATATCGTCCGGACCTGGCGATTTTTGAGGTTTTAACTTGTTAATTTCTTTCAATACGTCCTCCTTACTAATGGTTATTTTACTAAGAATATTTTCCGTATTCTCATGGTAAATATTTGCTGCTTGAGGGACCAGGCTTAGATTTTCCTTGGTGAATACTGATATGAAATAATTATTTAGGATGGAGCACATTTCTTTATCTTCACTTGTAATGTCACCTGATTCTGTTCTGAGTGGTCCTATCCTATCTTTATTTTTCGTTCGGTACATTTGATAAAAACCCTTGGGGTTTACTTTTGATTCACTTGCAACCTTAATTTCATAACTTCTCTTTGCTTTTCTTATCTCCCTCTTTACTTCTCTATTTAAAATTGTGTACCGGTTACGTAAGTGTTCCTCTCCACGTTTTATTTTTCTATATATTCCTTTCCTTTGGCCTATGAGAGATTTTAATCTGTTGTTTAACCATCTTGGTTCTGAATTGTTAGTTCTAAACGGTTTTGAAGGAATATATCTATCTTGGCCTCCGTATATTATATTTATTAACTCGTTATACTTCTCACTGGTCGAACGTCTGTTTGGTACTGGAGCTGAGTTAATTTCCGTCACCTGGACTACATTCCTATCTACCACCTCCCCCCTCACAGACACCTGACGGACGTCCCCACGTGCTTCCTGCGCCTGACCTATGACCTGGGGATCCCCACTAACCTGACATTCCCTCAAATAGCTAATTTCCCTGTGGAATACCGTTCGAAAATAAGCTCTTAAGCCATCGAAATCTCCTAGACGAAAATTAGGAACGGTGGAGGTATTTTCAGTGGAACAGACATCCCAAATAAATTTGAACTTAATTTCTTCATGATCGCTATTACCAAGTCGTCCACCAACCTCTATATCGCTAATGATATTTTCTTTATTAGCTAAAACCAAATCTAGTATATTATTACCTCTGGTGGGCTCCCTGATATACTGATAAAGGAAATTATCCTGTACTACCTCTAGAAATTCCTCTGACTCTGCATCTCCTGTCTGATTTCTCCAATCTATCCTTGGCAGATTAAGGTCCCCAACAATTATTACTAAGCTGGACTGTGATGCTTTCCTAATTTCCTCCCAGAGGTATCATTTCCTCCCAGAGGATACAACTGGACCATTATTATTATTATTATTATTATTATTATTATTATTATTATTATTATTATTCTATCATGGTCTTTTTACCCTTGGATGATGATGATGATGATGGTTATGTTATTATTACCAGTAGTAGTAGTTGTTCTTGTAGTAGTAGTAGTAGTAGCAGTAGTAGCATTATTATTATTATTATTATTATGGGCAGGAAGTTCCCCGTTTAATAATATATATTCCTTGGTGGCTTACAGTCGAATAATTTTCATCTGATACAACTGGACAAGTGTTATACCTGGAGTCCTAAATTATGGTGACGTGAAATCGAGTGAGTCTCCTTGGTTACTAGTCAAATCAGCCCTCCCATCTGACTACACCTGGCCATCAACTGAGCTGAAAGGAGTTGGTGGTTTTTCATGAAGAATGAGTCTCCTTGGTTACTAGTCAAATCAACCCTTTAATCTGACTACACCTGGCCATCAACTGAGCTGAAAGGAGTTAGGGATCTTTCATGAATGAGTCTCCTTGGTTACTAGTCAAATCAGGTCACAGGAACACATCACTTGAAATTGAATCGAGCATATATATATATATATATATATATATATATATATATATATATATATATATATATATATATATATATATATATATATATATATATATTTGTAATGCCACCAGGCACGAGAGACTGGTCACCTACCCTTAAATGTACTGGCCTGAGGTATGCCTAGCCTCGGCACCCTACGCTGATGTACAGATGTATAAAAAATATATATATAATTTATGTACTGTTATGAATTTCAATACCTTTGTTACCTTCTGCATAATAGGGTGGTGGTCTGGTGGTGGTGAGAATGTAAGAGAGAGAGCAGAAGTTCTAGTGATTGACGAAGAGGGTGGCTTTAGGAGTGGCAGAGGATGTGTGGATCAAATATTTGCAGTGAGACAGATAGTGGAGAACGCTTGTGAGAAGGACAATAAGGTGTTTATGGCATTTTTGAATCTGGAAAAGCATATGACAGAGTAGGCAGAGAAGGATTGCGGAAGGTTTTGCGCATGCACAGTGTAGATGGTAAGCTGCTTGGTGCCGTCAAGAGTTTTTATGATGGTAGTGAAGCATGTGTAAGGGTAAATGGGTTCATGATCAGTGTAGGCGTCCGACAAGGTTGCGTGACATCCCCATGGATGGTGAGAAAAGTAAAAACATGTGTAATGGAGAAAGGGAAGGCGTTAGTAATGAATGGTGATGGATGGAGCATCTCAAATTTGATGTATGCTGATGATGCAGTGCTACTTGCAAATACTGGACAAGAACTTGGTAGACTAGTGCATAGTTTTGTAGATGTCTGTGAGTGTCGTGCCTTGAGAGTAAATGTAGAAAAGTGTAGGAGTGATGGTTATTGAGAGATAAGGGGACTCCCAGTGTGATGTTACAGTGAATGAAAAACTGGAATTGGTGAGAGAGTTCAGATACTTCGGTATAGCAATAGAAAAGAGAGGAAAATGTGCAGATGTGGAAAGTTGAGTGACACAGGGAAGGAAAGTAATTGGTACTATGAAGGCCTTGATAAGAAACAGAGGCTTGAGTGTTGCAGCTGCACGAGGCTTATATAAAGGAGTGTTAGTGCTAACTTTATCATACGGATGTGAGACAGTGGTGTGGCATGAAAATGAAAAGGGTAACAGCAGTGGAGATCGGACTGCTAAGGAATGTATGTAGAGTACAGAGAGTGGATAGGATGTGGAATAATGTGATAACGTGAAAGATGCGGAGTGAGGAAGTCTGTTGACACTAGGATTGAAGAGAGTATACTGAGATGGTATGGTCATGTGGAGAGAATGGATAACCATAAAGTGGTGAAAAAGGTATATCTGGGCGAATTTGAAGGAGGGAGGAGGTGAGGTAGGCCAAGGAGAAGTTAGAGGGATGTGGTGGATGAGTGTGTGAGGGAGAGGTATGGAAGTTGGTGAGGCTAGGGGACTGACAAGAGATTGAGCTGGATGGATGAATTTTGTGCTGAGAACCTTAGGCTATAAAGAGGGATTTGGCACCACTTTTTAACGTGACAGCGTTTGGATTGGCCCTAGCAGATAGGTATATGTGAAGCTACAGAATGTGGTGAAAGTCCCCCCCACCCCACCTGCTGGAGCCAGGATTTCGAGGGCTTGAGTGATGAGTGAATGGAAATGTGGCCCATTGAAATGGGCAAACTTTGGCTGTCTGGATGTTGCTACTCCTCACCCTGCCCTGGGGTGAGAAAGGAGGTCCGGATGATGAATGATGATGATGATGTGCTGTTCGAGATGACTGGTTTAAGAGTGTGATTGTAAATGTGTATAAGGGAAAGGTGATGCCCTGGAAAGAGGAAATAATGGAGGCATAAAGACTTTGGATCAGATAATGAAGTGAATGGAGAGAGTCCCGGAAAATGTAACGGAAAGAGTGAATACTGATGATATGTACTGTAGTTTGGGTTTATGCCAGGCAAAGGGGACCACTGATGCCATATTCATCATTCGACAGCTTAAGGAAAAATACATAGGATTTAAGAGGGAGTTGAATTTTGGTTTTTATTTGGAGAAGGCCTTTGACAGATCCCCCTGGGAGATGGTGAAGTGGGCAGTGGGAAAGGTAGAGATCAAGGACTGGCTGGTTAGAGTGGTTATGGCAATGCATATGTGATAGTGAACGGGATTTGTGTGGTGAGCTTCCAGTGAATGTTGGCATGCATGAGGAAGGGTGTGTAAAACGAATTCTTTTTAGGAGACACAAGAGAGAATTTCAACCAATCGGGAGGAAAAAGACGCGGCAGGAGATGGAAATATGGTCAGACATTGTGTGATGTTGATACCGAGGATTAAAAACCACAGTCCTGTAGCATATGCCAATCAGGAGCGTATGTATCGTTTTGTGTGTGTGTGTGTTTTTTTTAATGCAAAGAATGGCAGAGTTTGAAGGATTTTTACAGTCCAGTAGTAGTGTACGGTGTAATAAGGAAAATAAATCTCTAAAGAGGAGCTGCTAGGGAGTTGTAGAATGAGTTTATATCTGTAATTTTTATCAGAGTGTTCCATTAAGCTGTATGTATTGCTTATCAGACTTAACTTGGCTGAGATCTTATATTTGCTGCTTATTTCTCATATCGTTATTACAGGCAGAAGATGACGATAACACTGCTCTGCATATCTTCAACAGCACTTTTTCGTGACTAGCATCATATTCTAGTGTCAGGCTCTTGTTACAGCTCAGCATTCAAGATGGAGAGATGGCAATTTTAGGCCAAGTTAAAGTGAAGTTCTATATCCATTCCATAACACCCTTTCGTGACTATACCGGTCTTCCTCTAACACGGTCCAGATTTCCATCCTTGTGTAGGTCATTTTACTCATTTCACGTAGCCCAGTGCCAGGAAATGACAATGGTATGGCTCTACATCATTTACATAGCACTTCTTCGTGACTAGCATCATATTTTGGTGTTAATCTATTGTTACAACTCGGCATTCAAGATGGAGAGGTGGTAATTTTAGGTCCATTTGGGGAAAAGAGAGTATTGTTCTATATTCTAGTGTAAATGTATCCTTACAGCCCAGCATTTAAGGTGAGGAGATGGCAATATTAGACAAAGTGAAAGTGAATAGAGTATGGTAAACATCTAAGTATAATTTCTGACTTTGTTTGCTACGGTCCTTGATGCTTCCTCTACGACGGTTTTCTCTTATGCACTCAGGCTCCTAAGACCCAAGCCCAGCTGAATAAAATCGTCTGGAGTCTAATAAAAAAAAGTACTAGAGTTGTCACGATGATAGAAGGGTTAATATTTACAACATGAACGCTCTCAGACACTTATAAATAGCTCACAGGTGCATAATAGCCTCTTGTATTAGCTAGAATAAAATACGAGAGTTACCCTGAAGATGAGAGGGCCTCCGTACCCTCTAGTGGATGTAAAAGTAGTTGGGTAAAGTTTCACACAAGTTTCTGTGCTGAACAAGCATGGCATTCCATTGGTCAATCAGTGGTCCTCGGACGATAAGAGGGTGAGGCTGCGTCGGCTCCGTCTCTTGATGTAAGTGTTAAATTTTACTGTTTTGGGGTCAAATTTCGCTGTTTTTGCCATTAAGATGATTCAGATAGGACACAGAGGTATCTTGCTGCCAACCAGGAAGTGTCATAGGTCAAACAGATTCAACAGATGAGGGCAATAGACGTCGTTTTGCTGGTTAGGGGGTAGTGATGGTGTGTAGGCTTCTCCTCTTGCTGCAAGTGTTGGGTTTTGCTGTTTTTGCCATTAAGGTGACTAAATTAGGACACGGGGATATCTTACGGTCAGCCAGGAAGCGTTGTAGGCCAAAGAAATTGTAGAAAATAAGGGAAATGGATGTAATTTTAATAGTAGTGTATCGTCACCTATATGTATAGCCCTAATTGTCTAGTTATCTATAGCCAGACGCCTTAAACCCGTAAGGGGTGGCCACAAACAAATCGCCTCCATGTCGCCCTATACACTGCCATTTCGCTGCCCTCCCCCAACGTACACCCGCCTGTCTCGTATACCTCTCTACTCCATCCCTCCATCCCATCCTCTTCACTATACTCATTTTACTCTAACTTGGCCTAAATTGCAATCTCTTCATCTCGAATGCTGAGTTGTAACAATAGAATATTATGCTAGTCACGAAAAAGTGCTGTTTCAGAGACGCAACTGCGACACGTGAAAAGCTGCAAATGGACGAAAATTTGGGCCAAGTTAAAGTGAAAGGAGTAGAGCACAGAATCCTCCTTGATAACATAAACGTTTCCGGATAAAAAAGAACTAGAAAAAATTATCATCATCATCATCATCAAAATTACCACACCATCACCACCACCACAGCCACCATCGTAGCCGTCATCATCATCATCATCATCATCATCATTAACTTTTTTCATACCTTCACTCTTAAAAACATGCGTACAGTTTGAGTTACACACTGGTATTCGCACACAGTAAAGACGCACACACACCACGCATACAGTAAGTACGCACACACTGAGAACGCACACAATAAACACGCACACACTGAACACGCACACACTGAACACACACACGATAAACACGCATACGATAAACACACACACAATAAACACGCACATACTGAACACGCACACACTGAACACGTACACACTGAACACGCACAGTTTGATTAAGTACACATTGAACACATACAATTTGACTACTTACACACTGATGCACGCACACACCGATGCACGCACTATACACGCGCACACGGAGCAGGCACACACTAATGCACGCACATGTTCATTCACGCAAACACTGATAGCAGCACTGATCAGAGCACGCACACACTGATACACACAGGCACTGATACACACAGGCACTGTTACGAGAACAGATACACGCACACAATGATGCACACACACACAGGTTCACGCACATACCGACACACACACACACACACACACACACACACACACACACACACACACACACACACACACACAC
>NW_027643685.1:25000-40000 GCF_032717465.1 Coenobita brevimanus
CCGAGCTGGGACGGAACAAGCTAACAACCAAAGGATCGGAGTGGAGACAGGTGAGAGGGGTCCTTATCCTGCAGTGGTGTGTCACAGGCTGATGATGATAATGATGATGATGAAGACGGATGTTGCTGCTGATGATGTTGCTGCTGCTGCTGATGATGATGTTGATGCAAACTCTATAATATGGTTAGATGATAGTGATGTATTTGATGATAATGGTGATGATATTGATATAACTTCTGTACTACATTTTTTACAGTGTTGGGATGGTGATGACATGCTGCTGCTGCTGACGATGATGATGATGATGACGAGGAAGATGATGATGGTGATGATTACGACAACGAAGACGACGACAACGATGAAGACGACGACGATGATGATGACGACGATCTTCAAGTCATTGGCTGAGTCACCTCTCCCTTTCCTTTCTGTTTAACTTCGTGTTTTGGTGACTGGGCGTGTGTGTGTGTGTGTGTGTGTGTATGTATGTATTATGTGTGTGTATTAATAATTAATAATAATGTGTATGTATAATAATAATATTAATATTATGTAATATTAATAATAATAATAATAATAATATGTAATAATAATATTAATAGTAATAATAATAATGTATTAATAATAATAATAATAATAATAATAATATTATTAATAGTAATAATAATGTAATGTATTAATAATATTAATATAATAATATTAATAATAATAATGTGTGTAATAATATATAATAATGTGTAATGTGTGTATGTAATAATGTAATATATAATATATATGTGTGTGTGTGTGTGTGTGTGTGTGTGTGTGTGTGTGTGTGTGTGTGTGTGTGTGTGTGTGTGTGTGTGTGTGTGTGTGTGTGTGTGTGTGTGTGTGTGTGTGTGTGTGTGTGTGTGTGTGTGTGTGTGTGTGTGTGTGTGTGTGTGTGTGTGTGTGTGTGTGTGTGTGTGTGTGTGTGTGTGTGTGTGTGTGTGTGTGTGTGTGTGTGTGTGTGTGCTTGCATATGTTCGTGTATGTATATCTTGGTTGATTATACCGTGGTTATTCAAATGGCAGAATTATTTCCACACATTCATAGTTTTATTTCAAGGGTAAATATTAGGCCAAGAACATAGGACCTTTTACCTATACAATTACGAGACACTTACGCAATATTCTGAAAAGCTTATTACATCCCATAAATCACAGCACAGGGTTCCATAAGTCACTGATCACCGTCTCTTTATGTATCGTTAGGAAGTGGATGAATATGAGTGAAGTAATACATATACTTTGGTCTTTATTTGAAGGGAAGAATTAACCTCACATAGTCTTTTTTATTTTAAGGATACAACACATGATTTTCTACATTTTATCACAGTAGCTCTAGGACCGGCCCTGCCCGTCTGCTTCTCACTAACCATTTTCGGATGAAAGGTGTTGTACTCATATAGGCTTTACACATTATAGTGAAGCCAAGTTACGTTCTACCAGCCCCACACATTGTCACACACCATCACCCTCTCACACCACACCATACCATACCACCCTCCCACACCGTATCACACCACATCATACCATACCACCCTCCCACACCGTATCACACCACACCATACCATACCACCCTCCCACACCGTATCACACCACATCATACCATACCACCCTCCCACACCGTATCACACCACACCATACCATACCACCCTCCCACACCGTATCACACCACACCATACCATACCACCCTCCCACACCGTATCACACCACACCATACCATACCACCCTCCCACACCGTATCACACCACACCATACCATACCACCCTCCCACACCGTATCACACCACACCATACCATACCACCCTCCCACACCGTATCACACCACACCATACCATACCACCCTCCCACACCGTATCACACCACACCATACCATACCACCCTCCCACACCGTATCACACCACACCATACCATACCACCCTCCCACACCGTATCACACCACACCATACCATACCACCCTCCCACACCGTATCACACCACACCATACCATACCACCCTCCCACACCGTATCACACCACACCATACCATACCACCCTCCCACACCGTATCACACCACACCATACCAATCTCTCACACTACACGACACGAAATCACACTCCCACACCACACAAAATCACCCTCCCACACCTTACCACACCACAAAAAATCATCCTCCCACACCACACCACACCACACAAAACCACCCTCCCACACCACACCACACCACAAAAAATCCTCCTCCCACACCACACCAAACCACAAAAAATCCTCCTCCCACACCACACCACACCACACAAAATCACCCTCCCACACCACACCACACATAACCACCCTCCCACACCACACCACACCTCACCACACAACCCTCACCACACCACAGCACACAACCTCCCCACCACACCACACCACACCAAGGAGATTAACCTGAGGGGCCTGAAGCTCCCGCATCTAGTAATTCTGAGCTTGTTTCCAGGTAACTCCACACACACACACACACCTCAGGTCACGTCTTTCACAGAAGAGATAACAGAAGGACAGCGAGCGTAACTGAATGGCAAGCCAGAGATGGAGTGAGAAGAAGAGGTGCACAGAGAACAAGATGGAGAGATCATATGATGCAGATCTACCGAGCAAGGACGGAACAGGCTAACAATCAATGGATCAGAGTGGAGAAAGGTGAGAGGGTCCTTATCATGCAGTGGTGTGTCACAGGCTGATAGTGATGATATTGATGGTGATAATGATGTTGATGCTGATGGTGGTGATGCTTTAACATCTCAACGTATGAGGTTACAGAATGCACAGTGAGGCTGCATAGTCAGGAAATGGAAGAATATGAGTGCATTTAAGTATTTATGTAATGTGATGAATAAGGATGGAAGATTAGAGGATGAAGTGACAGAAATGATACATCAGGGAAGGAGGGTTGCTTGTTCTCTAAAAAGCAGTGATTAGGAAGAGGGACCTGAGGATGAAAGTATGAAAAAAAAGGGGCAGTGCATGCTGTGATTCCCACTTTAAAGTATGGAAGTGAAGCTTGGATCTTGTTGAAAGGACGCAAGTCAAGAGTGAGAGCAGTGGAAATGAGCTACTTGAGAGGAGCATGTGGAGTTTCATAGAGAGACAGACAGACAAATGGGCAGATGAAGGAGCGTTGTGATGCCGATGTGGATGAGACTGAAAGCGTTAAGAGAAACACTTCGAGATGGTTTGGCCATGTGGAGAGGATGGCGAATAAGAAAATGACTAGAAGAGTGCACATGAGTTAGCTGGAAGGATAGAGGGGGATGGGGAGACCGATGATGAGATGGAGGGAAAGAGTAGAAACATATGAATGGGATACTTGAGTTAAATGGTAGGGGACAGTACATCATGGAGGCGATTTGCTTGCGGCCACCCCTTACGGGATTAAGGCTTCTGGCTATAGATAAACAGTCATAGATATAGATAGATAGATAGGTAATGATGATAATATGATAATGCTGCTGCTGCTGCTGCTAATGATGATGATGATGATGATGATGATGATGATGATGATGATGATGATGATGATGATGATGATGAGGAGGAGGAGGAGGAGGAGAGTGGTAAAGATAATGAGAATGAGGGTGTAGATAATGATGGTAATGATGATGGTGGTAATGAGGACGACAACTACGATGATGATGATGATGATGATGATTATGATGATGATGATATTGATGATGATTTTTGTCGGCAGGTGGAAGGACGAAACAGCAGGAACTCTACCATCGGTCCAAGCATCCACGATTCCACATCCACCCATCCGTCCATCCATCCATCCATCCATCCATCTCGCTTGATGTTAAAAGCTAAGTCTATTTAACTTAAGTAGTACCAATTGCTTCTTCATAAGCTTTCCAGCTGTCTGAACAGATCAGCAGTAGTTTTAAAAACTAAAATAACTCGGTTCTGGTGCTCAGTTTGGTACGTTTATTTTCCTTTTATCAGAACTGGCGCGGCAAATTTTGAGAAAAGTCCCTCAAGTAACTCCTGTTATTTTTTTACAAGGTTTCTAATGATGTCCATAGATCCGTTGTGGCTTTAATAGTTCCCTAGACAACACAGTCTTGGCGCTGTTCTCTGCCACCCTATTATACCACGTCATATAGTGTTCTCGCTCGCTTGCTGTCTACGCTCGCTCGCTTGAACAATAAATCACTGAAGAAAAGGTGGTATAAAGCCCCCTAAGCCGCCACAGTATTATAACCCTCGGTATGCAGTTCGTTCCCTGTGGCCTTGTAACTCTATGTACCCGAAGCGCTTACAAAATAACTCGAAATAATTTTCCTATCGTAACTATACTCGTTTCACTCTAACTTGGCCTGAGTTGTTGTTGTTGTTCTTGTTACATCTTAGGCTCCTCTGGATGTGAACCTAGTGTTATGTTGAAGGATTGTCTGTGTTGTGGTAGTGTGGTGCAGGAAGTGAGTGGGTGTGCTGTGGTGTGGGGGTGCCACTTTGCAGTATGAGCACAGGGGATTGTATGTGTGTTATATTTTGTGTTAGTATTGTAGCAGGGAAGGTTGGTGTACTCGTGTCTCTGGGTTCGGTAGTGTCTGAAGGGTGTATGGCTGGTGGTGGCACATGAAGGATGCTGTTTGGCAGAAAGTTTTGGCTGGCTGGGGTGTCTGTGTGTTTATGTATGTGTTTGGTATAGAAAGTTTTGGCTGGCTGGGGTGTCTCTTTATGTATGTGTTTGGTATAGAAAGTTTTGGCTGGCTGTAGTGTCTGTGTGTTTATGTATGTGTTTGGTATAGAAAGTTTTGGCTGGCTGGGGTGTCTGTGTGTTTATGTATGTGTTTGGTATAGAAAGTTTTGGCTGGCTAGGGTGTCTGTGTGTTTATGTATGTGTTTGGTATAGAAAGTTTTGGCTGGCTGGGGTGTCTGTGTGTTTATGTATGTGTTTGGTATAGAAAGTTTTGGCTGGCTGGGGTGTCTGTGTGTTTATGTATGTGTTTGGTATAGAAAGTTTTGGCTGGCTGTAGTGTCTATGTGTTTATGTATGTGTTTGGTATAGAAAGTTTTGGCTGGCTGGGGTGTCTATGTGTTTATGTATGTGTCTGGGAAGTGTAGAGTCGGGTGGAGGAGGGGACATGTTGCAAAGATAATCTGTGTAGTGTTGGGCGGTTGTTCGATTTTGTTTCTTTGTGGAGAGGATGATGCAACATAAGGTTACAAAGGTGGGACGGATCTTGAGCTGAAGTGATGAACTGTGTGCCTCTCATATTCACTTGGTCTCTGACTGAAATTAGTTATGTTTCTTGGTGTAGGCTGTCAGTACTTGTGGTCTTAGTGTCTTCTGCTATCAAGGTATTGTTTTCTGTTCTTTAAAGCTTCTTCGTGTTTGTGTTGGATATGATTACGGCTCAGCTTGTGCGGCAGTAATTCACGGTTGTTTTAATGTATTACTTATAAGTGGAGGATGGAGTTGGGATGTATATGAGAGAGGGTGTGAATTAGGGGGAGTGATGCATAATGACGGGGGACAGGGTGGCATAGAGGCGACTTGTTTGTGGCCACCTCTTACAGGATTAAGTCGTTTGGCTATAGATAGATGGATAGACAGATAGCTTATAGTTTCCATACGGTTTGCCGAGTAGTAGCGATAGTTATCACTAGATTATGATGCTAGTCACGAATGAGTGCCGTGGAAAGGATATTGGGCTGTAGTATTGGCTGTTTCTGCTACTGATCTGCGTGACATTCTGGTATGCTTTAAATGAAACTCTGTGTCAAGTTAAAGTGAAAGGCGTGTATGTTTGTGTAGGAGGAACGAGAGACAAGGAGGTATTCTGTGGCCTGTTTTCTTTGTGCTTCCTACAAGACACAGTAATAGTTATGACGGGGCATTGATGGCAAGTTTGTGAGTCAGCACACACTTACGGCCTCTCATTATACAAGGTGGTCCATATATTACGCCACCCAGTTCTTGTGTGTTGCGGGCACGGCTCAGTGAACATTACCAGTGTCTACCCTGCATCATTATCTACTTCCCACAACCCTCTTCAGGCTTAGCTTTATAATATAGGCTTTAATTTAGGTCCACTGATTGCATGGTGGAGAATTCCCATAACCTTTTTTATGCTTAGCTGTATATCATTGTATTGTATAATCTTTTCTGTCCACGATCACACGACTGAGCAGTAATTTGGTGAAGCGATCAGAATGTCTTAGCTCATCACAAAAGCCGTCCCCACAACACACAAGACTGCAGAGCGCAATATACTTATCACCTATATTAAGTCAAAGCCACAGTTAAAAAGGTAATGAAACAAGACAGAAAATTTAAGTTTTCATTATTAATACTTCAGTATAAAATACATTAACAGAGACAGCAATATAAAATATGCATTCAAAAGTAGCATTTGTCCACAGAACATCCTGGACTTGCAAGGCAGATCACACCATCACCACCAGGCTTCTCTCGGCAGGTCAGGGCAGATCACCAGCAGCAGCAGCAAGTAATCTCACGGCTGGGGAAGACACGACACCCTGCCGCCGCCGCCACCACCGCCACCACCACACCACCAGGCATCTCAGAGTAGGGGAAGACACCACACCACCGTCAGGCTTCTCACGGCAGGGCAGACCAAACTTCAGCAGGGTATGACAAGTGTGGCAAGGAAGCAGCAACAAGGCAGCAGACTCCAGCACGACCTGTGGACCAGATGTGTATTAGTTCAAATCAGTGTTAGCTTTAGTTATTTAATCTTCTATCTATCTCTATCTATTGCCAGACGCCTCAATCCCGTTTGGGGTGGCCACAAACAAATCGCCTCCAAGTCGCCCTGTCGCCCGCCATTTCACTGCCCTGCTCCCAACTCACACCCCCCTCTCTCATATACCTCTCCACCCCATCCCTCCATCTCATCCTCGGCCTCCCCTTCCCTCTTCCCCCCTCCATCTCACTCACATACATTCTCTTCGTCAGTCTTTCACCCTCCATCCTCTCCACATGGCCAAACCACCTCAGTGTGTTCTCCTAACGCTTCCTATCACATCCACATCCACACCACAACGCTCCTTTATATCCTCATTCGTCAGCCTGTCTCTCCATGTGACTCCACAGGCTCCTCTTAAATAACTCATTTCCACTGCTCTCACTCTTGACTTGTGTCCTTCCAACAACGTCCAAGCTTCACTTGCATACGTTAGAGTTGGTATCACAATACTGTCATGTAGTAACTTTTTCACTTCCATGCTCACTTCCCTGTTTCTTATCACTGCTTTCAAAGAACCAGCAACCTTTCTTCCCTGTTGTACCCTTTCAAGCACTTCACCCTCCAAACCTCCATCCTTACTCATCACACTACCCAAGTACTTAAACGTACTCACATTTTCCAATTCCTAACCATCCAACCCCGCTGTACATTCACTGACTTCACCTCTCTCAAAGACCATCACTTTACTCTTCCCTACATTCACCTTTAGATTCCGTTTCTTACACACTCTCCCAAACTCATCCACTAAGCCTTGCAGCTCTCCTTCGTTCTTCACTCAACAACACAGTATCATTTGCAAACAACAGTACAGGGAGTTTCCAAACACTACCCTCTCTCACCAGGGCCACTCCAACATCCACTACCCTACCTTGTACCTCTTTTATTACCCCATCCATGTACAGATTGAACAACCATGGAGACATGACACATCCCTGTTTCAACCCAACCTTCAAAGCGTGGACTCATTAGACTGCTCAGATTCTGTTGGGAATGGCACACAGTCAGGGAATTATATCACCAATATTTTATCCAAATTTCCCATACAGGGTGTTGCATGAAATGTTTGACAAACTTCAGAAAGTTGTTCTTGGGGCAATTTTGAGTTAAGAATTGCTGCATCAACCTGGGCTAATTTCTCGTCTATTATGCTCAGGTTCTGTAGGGAATGGCAGCAGATTAGAGACTGGTATCGCAAAATTTTATCCCCTGCCACCACCACCAGGCCGTTTATTTTTAAATCCCCTTGTAAAACTGTAGAGATATATCGGCAGGACAGTAAATAGTGATCCTACTCTGGTACTCTGTATGGAATTTCAGAGAGAGAGATGATGATGCCACTGATTCATGGGGTTATCTTTAATGCTCTGTAGGCAATTTTGATCACCTTAGGAGTTCCCTTCAGACTCTCTCTCTTCATATGACATCTCCTTGGTTACTAGTCTTATCATCTGTGCAGTCTTGCCACACTTGCCATCAACTAATCTGAAAGGGTTGGAGATCTCTCAGGCTAGAAAAAATAACTTGTAGACAGTTTTAATAATCTTCAGAGACCCCATTAGCCATTGTTTCCTCTGGTAGAACTAGGCCAGTAAGCAAGTTTAATCTCCTTTGGAAGAGTCTCCAAGTAGTAAAGAAGTTGATCAAGGCTTTAGCCACTCCAGTTCATGTACTCTTTCCTAAGCTGAATGATATTACTTAGAATTAACAGGATTAAAATACAATACCAGATGCAAAGACCCATGGATTAAGTATTTTATTTCAGTTTTTCCCCTTCATTCTTTCCTCGTCTTTCTGCCTACGGGTGACTTTACACTCCCAATTCTGTCTTGCATTCCTTCATTCTTTCCTCTTCCTTCTGCCTGTGGGTGACTTTACACTGAGTGACAAGCCAAATGGTTTCCTGTACACCAGGAAACCATTTACTACGCTGGGTGGTAACCATATAACCAAATTTTGGCGCCTGGTGGTTTAGTGGGTAATTATTGTGCTCCAGTCGGATTGAGCCGGTGAAGGTTCATATCCAAGGGGTGGTTGGGGTTTATTGCTCACGTAATGCCTCTCAGGGATGAGTGAGGTTGGTCACTCTCATCTTAAATGTCAGGACCAACTGCCTTGCCCCGGGCTCCTACGCGCCTCATGGGGCAACGTAGGATTGGATGATGGATGGGTGGATGGATTTCAGTTTTAACCACACACTTGAAAGATGAACTGATTTTATTCATGCTTCCTTCAGATGATATTCAGCATGGGAGAGACTTTGAACTGGAGGGGTTATATCGTATCATTTATGAAGGTTCCAACATGCTTGCATGCATTGGCTTTGGTCACCTAATGGCGACTTTCCATGCTGCTCGATTGCAGTAGCTCAGTAGTAGCGCTTGCTCTTCACAACCATAAAGTTGACAGTTTGAGCCCCCACCAGGGTAGCGTATACGAGGTCTCTCCTTGCCCTTCAGAGCTATGTGGTCCATTGGTCCTAGCTGGTTGGGATTAGTCCTCTGGCAACCTCTGTGATCAGCCTCCTATCCCTGATGTCACACTCTATGACCTTGTTCCAAGCCATTTTCTGTGTCCAGTTGCCATCCTCCATCCTTTCAACATGCCCCATCATTCAGTCTACCCCTTCTTATTACAGCACCAATACAATACTCTTCAGTCCTGTTCTTCCTCCATTAATCCCTTTAATACAGTACTATATGTCTGTCTCAAGTTAGATATGATGGTCTGGTGGTAGAAATAGATAGTAAAATGAGAATATAACTACATCTTTTGGATTACAGGGCACAAACTGCTCCAATGATTAGCCTTTATTCTTGCTAATTTAAGACTGTTATTCAGCTTGGGTAAGACTTTTCAAACTGGAAGGGTCACATTACAACCTTCAGGAACCTGTTCAGTAGGAAAGTAATTAAAGGTTGATAGGAGAGCTTTTGGACTGAAGGGGTTAGGGACAGGCTTCATTAAGCCATTCTTGTTACCTTTAAACTATGTTAATCAGCATAGGAGAGACTTTTCAAACTTAGAGTCCCATATGACATTCTTTAACATGTGTAGGAGAGACACTGGATAAAGCCTGATTGGAGATATAGTATATTGAACTGGAAGGACTGCATACCTTACATCCTTCATTAGCCATTGCTGCTACCTTTAAATAAGAATTATCATACTGAAGGTAATTACTAGCAGCCTTCATTAACATATTACTGTACTGTAATTAGGAGAGAGGTTTCATAAGTTGATTGGAAGTCAGGAGACAGCAGGAATATACCATTACTGTTGAGGGGGATGAATTTGTGTGTAGGCTATGATATAGGAAGCATATCTCAGAATATGGATGTACAAGGTTAATCATATCTTGTATAGTACTTACACTTTCAGATTTGATAGCTTTTCCTTTTGTAATCTTTACTGAATGATGCAATCAGTTCATGATTACACATTATATAATCTCAGACTTCATCTGTGTCATTGTAGTTGGCTCACCTTGACAAATTTTAGTCCTTCTGCTGCTTAGTTCTGTATCTAAGTGGCAGAATAAGACAGTATTATGGTTTTGCATCCTCCCCATAGATCTTCATTGTGATTTGCATGATAATCTAGTCTTTATCTCTAGAAACAGCTCAGCATTCAAGGTGGAGAGATGCCAGGTTTTTGTCAGTTTAGGGTGGACATGTAGTCTATATGGTTTGTCTTTATTGTTTTATGTATTCAATATTATTATTATTATTTTTTTTTACTTTGGATCAAATTTAGCGATTCATCTCTTCCGTTTATAAATCGGTACAACAGATAGGCTTTCATTCTCAGTTCTCACAGAAGGTATAACCACTAAGTACTGTACTGTCTTCCTGTGCAGTGTATATTTTGTCATTTGTACTCTCGTTATAAGTTTCATTAAAGAATTTGTATCATATGTTTAGTTTCTGTGTCACTCAGTGTGTTGTTTATGTAATATATGGTTAATCGTTTATGTCCTGCCGTTGGATAGCAGTCTAAGTTGCAGTTTTTACTTTCTTCCTTTATATAAGTAGCAACTGCTCTATATTCTTTCCATAACACTTGTTCATGATTAGCATTAAACTGCAGGCTTAGGTATTCCAAGTAGCTCAGGAAATGTCGAAAAATCTCCTCCTAAAGCGACATAAATAGGTACATGACAATTTAGTTTAGTCTGTGCATGATAGTCCAATTTCCCATTTTTTGTAACACGTAAAGAAATAAAATACAGTAGAAGTTTTAGCCGATACCCTAATGGGGGCGTGGTGGCATGGTCAGCATGGTGTTGGCCTGCTGATCAGGAGGACCCGGGTTCAAATCCCGGTGTGATAGAGGTTAGTTTAAATATGGCTGAGGGAAGTTTGCGTAGCAGGCTTTCCTTAAATCCACAAGGCCCCATATTTACACTTCAGCTCACACACACCAAGACTCTTACACACACACACTACTACATACATACACACATCGACACACACACACCAAGACACGTACATAGCCACAGCCACCTTCACACAGTAGACACACCACACACACAGAGGGTGGGACAGACATACCACAGGCAGACAGAGAGGGACATATACAAAACACAGGGAGTGAGAGGGGAGGGGGTTTTATTAAAAAGTCCAATTTTGGTATACCTCCTGTGGCAAAATTGATATAGCCCCCCCTTTAATATTTTTTGGATATTTTCATTTAGTGCCCCCCAGGCCCCAGACCCACTCGGCTGAACCAAATTGTCTGGCGTCAGCTGGAACATGATATACCAGAGTTATGCCGGTCATGTGGGGGTTAATGGTGACAGTGTAGTAACTGTCAGGCTCCTATGACTCACTCAGCCGAACAAAATCGTCTGTCAGCTGGAATGGAATACTAGAGTTGTCCCAGGCACCAGAGGGTTAAGAATCTTAACCCCCTGAGTGATGCTCGGGACAACTCTAGTACCCCATTTCAGCTGACTCAGACGATTTTATTCGACTGAGTGAGTCATAGGAGCCTGACAGTGTCAATACCGTCACCATTAACCCCCTCACGACCGACATAACTCTACCATCATGTTCCAGCTGACGCCAGACAATTTGGTTCAGCCGAGACAGGACCCTAGGATCCTGAGAGACACTATAACATCACAAACAAAATACAAAATGCCTTCCCTCCATCTTGAACGTACTATAATTCATTTACATTAAGTAAGCTCGTATTTTCGTATTTTTGCAGCTTATTTCATGTATCTTAGTTAAAAGAAAAAAATACTACGAGCTCTGTATCTTTTCCTAGCCCTTCTTCGTGACTAGCATCGTATTCTAGTTATCTATAGTTACAACTGAGCATTCAAGTTGAAGGGATCACAACTTTAAGCAATTACAGTAAACAAACAAACAAAAAGCAAGTGTCGTCCTCTTGACCTCTCGTCTTCGCAGGAATGCAGCGGTGACGCCATCTTGTGCGTGGAATGCGTGAAGTGCAGACTCTTGAGTGGAAGGAGCACGGAGCCACGGGAGACTTAATAATATTCGCTAGTCAGCCAGTCTAGAAGCCTGGGGCATTTGCCTGAAATAATAATAATAATAATAATAATAATAATAATAATAATAGAAATAACAACAAAACCAGTCATATACATAATTTAATATCTTAGTCACTCGATCTGTCCGTTCCGCCCCTTCAGTACGAGGACGCATTTCTCTAAGCTATTTTTTCTAACATGGGAGGTTCGATACGTTTGATTGAGCCTATCCATAAGACTCCTAAAGCTGAGTAAATGCCTCTGAAAGTTGCAAAATATAAAATATAAAACGTCTATATGATATAAAAACCTTTGTTCAACTCCGGGAGTCGATCTGTGGCGCCTAGAACAAGTGCTGACGTCATGTTTACACTTTGCTACCTTTAGACGATTTCCTGGAGCTTAAAGAAACCCTCTCGGGATGATGGGACAGACACAATAACCCCTTCAGACAGAGAATGACTTAGTTACTTTGTTCTAGGTAACCGGACGATTTTATTCAGCTTAGGAGATCCCCTCGTAGTGAAGGGGTTGATTGTGACTGTATCTAACCCCTTCAGTACGAAATTTCTCTCCAGAGTTGAAGAAAATCGTCTGGAGGAAGAAAGATGAATATGGAAAAAAGTGTTAATGTGGACAATGAGTTAGATAAGACTGGTTTGGTTAAGGTAGGGTAGGGATGGGACGGTTGTGGCAGGGTGGGGTAGCGTTGGGTCGGTTATGGCCGGGTGGGGTAAGGTTGGGTTAGTTTTGGCAGGGCGGCGAAGGATTGGGCCGGTTTTGGCAGGGTGGGGTAGGACTGGGTCGGTTTCGGCAGAGTGGGGTAGGAATGGTTCGGTTTTGGCAGGGTGGGGTAGCGTTGGGTCGGTTTTGGCCGGGTGGGGTAGGATTGAGTTTTTTTGGGCAGGGTGGGGTAAGGTTTGGTCGGTTTTGGCATGGTGGGGTAGGGTTGGGTCGGTTTTGGCAGGGTGGGGTAGGACTGGGTCAGTTTTGTCAGGGTGAGGTAGGATTGTGTCGTTTATGACAGAGTATAGAATAGGTTTTGGTTGGTTTTGGCAGCGTGGGTTAGGATTTGGTCGGTTTTGGCAGAGTGGGGTTTGATTGGGTCGGTTTTGGCAGGGTGGGGTAGGGTTGGGTCGGTTTTGGCAGGGTGGGGTAGGACTGGGTCAGTTTTGTCAGGGTGAGGTAGGATTGTGTCGGTTATGACAGAGTATAGAATAGGTTTTGGTCGGTTTTGGCAGGGTGGGGTAGGATTGGGTCGGTTTTTGCAGGGTGAGGTAGGATTGGGTCGGTTTGGACAGGGTGTTAGGACTCCATATTATAATTACAAATCATAATAGTTCCGTCATATCCAACGCCTATTTCACTCAGTTATACTACACTGTCTCATCAGATCTGGGGCGATCTTCTCTACGATTTTTGTTCTTCCCCGCTTAGTTTAGTCCTTTAGTTCATTCATGACCCTTGGCTTTCCTTTTTCTTTTTCTTTTTTTTATGTGGTGGAGCGCAGGTGCACGAGGCTTGACCACCATTAGTCCAGAATATTAAAGGGTAGGCCACCAAGCTACGCCCTGGTAACGTCTACACGTCAAAACATCTGTCCACCTCTGGGACTTGAACTGCGGAGCACTGGACGCAAAGCTCCCGGTCTGCGGATGTCACTTTTACACTTTGCTAGCTTCTGACGATATCCTACAGCTTCAGAAAACCCTCTTAGGATGACGGGACAGAATCATGTAACCCTTCAGACCAAGAACGATTTATTTACTTTGTCCTAGCTGACCGCACGATTTTATTCAATTTAGGAGATCCCCTGACAGAGAAGGGGTTGATGCTGGCTGTATCTAACCCCTCAAATTCAAAATTCCTCTCCAGAGCTGAAGCAAATCGTCTGGAGAAAGAATGAAGAAAACTGAAGAAAGTGTTAGAGTGAAAAATGAGTTAGATAAGATTGGTTTGGTTAGGGCAGGGTAGGGTTGGGTCGGTTATGCCAGGGTGGGGTAGGGTTGGGTCGGTTATGCCAGGGTGGGGTAGGGTTGGGTCGGTTTTGGCAGGGTGAGGTAGGACTGGGATAGTTTTGGCAGGGTGGGGTAGGACTTGGATGGTTTTTGCAGGGTGGGGTAGGATTGGGTCGGTTATGGCAGGGTGGGGTAGGGATGGGTCAGTCTTGGCAGGGTGGGGAAGGGACGGGTCGGTCTTGGCAGGGTGGGGTAGGGACGGGTCGGTCTTGGCAGGGTGGGGTAGGGACGGGTCGGTCTTGGCAGGGTGGGGTAGGGACGGGTCGGTCTTGGCAGGGTGGGGTAGGAATGGGTCGGTCTTGGTAGGGTGGGGTAAGATCGGGTCGGTTTTGGCAGGATAGGGTAGGATTGGGTCGGATATGGCAGGGTGGGGTAAGATCGGGTCGGTTTTGGCAGGGTGGGGTAGGATTGGGTCGGTTTTGGCAGGGTGGGGTAGGGTTGGGTCGGTTTTGGCAGGGTGGGGGTAGGGATGGGTCGGTTATGGCAGGGTTGAATAGAGGTGGACTGGGTAGTGTAGGGCTGGGTAGGGTAGTGTAGGGCTGGGTAGGGTAGTGTAGGGCTGGGTAGGGTAGTGTAGGGCTGGGTAGGGTAGGGTAGGCTGAATCAGGGTAGTGTAGGGTACAGAAGAGAGGTGGGTATAACTGCCGTTTAGTTCCGTCATATCCAGCGCCTATTTCACTCAGTTATACTACACTGTCTCATCAAATTTGGGGCGATCTTCTCTACGATTTTTG
>NW_027643685.1:47500-170000 GCF_032717465.1 Coenobita brevimanus
TTTATTAGACTCCAGAGGATTTTATTTACCCGGGATTGGGTCATAAGGGCCTGGGTGCGTAAGAGAAAACCGTCGTAGAGGAAGCATCAGGGACCGTAGCAAACAAAGTCAGAAATTATACTTAGATGTTTACCATACTCTATTCACTTTCACTTTGCCTAATATTGCCATCTCCTCACCTTAAATGCTGAGCTATAAGGATACATTAACACTAGAATATAAAACAATACTCTCTTTTCCCTAAATGGACCTAAACTTACCATCTCTCCATCTTGAATGCTGAGTTGTAACAATACATGAACACCAAAATATGATCCTAGTCACGAAGAAGCGCTATGTAAAGGATGTAGAGCCATACCATTGTCATTTCCTGGCACTGGGCTACTGGAAATGAGTAAAATGACCTACACAGGGATGGAAAACCGGCCCCTGTTAGAGGAAGACCGGTATAGTCACGAAAAGGTGATATGGAATGGATACAGAATTTCACTTTAACTTGGCCTAAAATTGCCATCTCTCCATCTTGAATGCTGAGCTGTAACAAGAGCCTGACGATACAATATGATGCTAGTCACGAAAAAGTGCTGTTGAAGATATGTAGAGCCGTGTTATCGTCTTCTTCTGCCTGTAATTATGTTATGAGAAATAAGCATCAAAATGAAGATCTCAGCCATGTTAAGTCTGATAAGCTATACATACAGCTTAATGGAACGTATAAACTCATTCTACAACTCCCTAGCACCTCTTCCTTAGCTATTTATTTTGTTTATTACACCTTGCTCTCCTACTGTGCTGTATAAATACTTCAAGCTTTACCATAATCTGCATAAAAAACGTACAAAAGGATGTTAATCAGCCTTGTCCAAAAATATATCGCTAAGGAAGTCTTTGGTTGACTAGTGGGAGGTGCCTGTGTGTTACCATGGCAACCTCTCACACCACCAGTTACATACACACATTTTCCCACCAGCAAGTTCCATTAGAGAGTATTGTGTGTGTGTGTGTGTGTGTGTGTGTGTGTGTGTGTGTGTGTGTGTGTGTGTGTGTGTGTGTGTGTGTGTGTGTGTGTGTGTGCGTGCGTGTCTGTACAGTCATGCGTGTGTCTGCACATCTCACCGCAATGCTCCGCCAACACCCACAACACTTTTCTCCTTAATTTCTTACCACAGAGAACTCTTACATTCCTGGATCTTTTCAAAAACTTGGTTCGACGTCGTTCTTACATATTATGAAGGAAAAAAAGGTAACTGTTGATATAAATGTTCGTACAAAAACATTATATATAAACTGCGGGAGATATATTCTTTTCTCTTTCACTTGGCCCAGATTTTCGTCCTATTGCAGCTGATTTCACGTAGTTCAGTGGCAGAAAGTACAATGCTATGGCTCTACAACCTTGCCTTAGCACATCTTCGTGACCAGCATCATCTTCCAGTGTTCATCTATTGCTACAACTCAGCATTCAGGACGGAAATAGGGGAGTTTTAGGCCAAGTTAGAGTAAAAAGAGAATAGTGGACAATATTCATAGTCTTGCCTTGGTTAGAGTGTGGCTTGGTTAGAGTGTGTTACACACACACACACACACACACACACACACACACACACACACACACTTCTTTCCGCACCATCAAGTCCTACCTTAGAATACTTGTGTGTGTGTGTGTGTGTGTGTGTGTGTGTGTGTGTGTGTGTGTGTGTGTGTGTGTGTGTGTGTGTGTGTGTGCGTGCGTGCGTGCGTGCGTGTGTGTGTGTGTGTGTGTGTGTGTGTGTGTGTGTGTGTGTGTGTGTACAATCTTATCAGTGTGACGTGTGCGTGTGTGTAGTCATATGAGTATATTTCACGTACATGTGAAGGTGTGTAAGTATAAACAGTCTTATCAGAATGACGTGTGTGCGTGTGTGTATGTGACGTACATGTGTAGGTGTGTATGTGCGTGTGTTTGACGTATATGTGTTGGTGTCTATGCGTGTGTATGTACTGTACGTGTATGCTTCGTGATGTGTGTGCGTGTATGTATGCATCTATGTATGTAGTGTGTGCACATTTGTGATATATGTATGTAGATGTGTGTGTGTGTGTGTGTGTGTGTGTGTATGAAGTGTTTGCGTGTGTGTATGTAGTGTGTGCGTGTGTATGTATGTACTTAGGCCTATGTAGGTGTATACACGTTATCTTAAAGCTCTAGTTTTCATACAATACGGCACGTTAGAGAGAGAGAGAGAGAGAGAGAGAGAGAGAGAGAGAGAGAGAGAGAGAGAGAGGAAGGCCGTTGACTGTGTGTGTGTGTGTGTGTGTGTGTGTGTGTGTGTGTGTGTGTGTGTGTGTGTGTGTGTGTGTGTGTGTGTGTGTGTGTGTGTGTGTGTGTGTGTATCTGTGCGTGTTTGAATAGTCACCCATCGAGAGAGAGAGAGAGAGAGAGAGAGAGAGAGGAAGGCCGTTGACTGTGTGTGTGTGTGTGTGTGTGTGTGTGTGTGTGTGTGTGTGTGTGCATCAGTACTGAGGCTGGGCAATTACAGGTAACTGAGGAACTTGGGCATGTCAGTAGGCAAGAATAAACGTAAGTAGGTAGGTAAGTAGGTAGATAAGGAGGTAGGTAAAGTAGGTAGGTATTTAGATAGGTAGGTAGGTAGGTAGATAGGTTGGTAGGTAGGTAGACAGAGAAATAGGTGGGTAGGTAAGTAGGTTGGTAGGTAGGTAGGTAGGTTGGTAGGTAGGGAAGAGTAAAGTAGGTAGATAGGTCAGTAGGTAAGTAGGTAGGAAGGTAGGTAAGTAGATAAATAGGTAGGTAGGCTGGTAGGTAAGTAGATACGAAGGTAGGTAGGTAGGTAAGTAGATATGTACAGTAGGTAGGACGGTAGGTAGGCCATTAGTATGTATATATGGAGATACCTAATAGACAACAGACAGACGGGATGGATGAAAGGAAGGAAGGAAGGAAGGAGGGAAGGAAGAAAGGAATCAATGAATGAATGAAGGAAGGAAGGAGGGAAGGAAGCAAGGAGGGAGGGAAGGAAGGAAGGAAGGAAGGAAGGAAGGAAGCAGGAAGTAAGGAGGAAGAGAAAATGACTAAGGGAGAGGAGGGGGGGGTGGAGGGAGTGGCTGGGGACGAGAGTCAAGGAGACGGGCTGGGGACGCGCCAGACGAGAGAATATGATACGTCAGGCGCGTCCCCAGCCCGTCTCTTCTGGCCTCTCGTCCCCAGCCACTCTGTTTGTCTGTCTGTCTGTCTCTCTGTCTCTTTCCGTGTCTGTCTCTCTTTCTCGTTCTGTCTATCTGTCTGTCACTCTGCCTGTCTCTATCTTTGTCTGTCTGTCTGTCTGTCTGTCTGTCTCTCGCTTTGTCTGTCTGTCTCTATATCTTTCTCTCTTTCTCTGTCTGTCTCTGTCTTTCCCTCAGTCTCTGTCTCTCTGTCTCTGTCTTTTTGTCTGTCTGTATGTCTGTCGGTCTGTCTGCCTGTCTGTCTGTCTGTCTGTCTGTCTGTCTCTCTCTCTCTCTCTCTCTCTCTCTCTCTCTCCCACGTATCTTCAATGCCGGAGCTTCTCTAGGGACAAGATAGGTAGGTAGGTAGGGTAGGGTAGGGTAGGGTAGGGTAGGGTAGGGTAGGGTAGGGCAGTGTAGGGTAGGGCTGGGTAGGGTAAGGTAGTGTAGGGTAGGGCAGGGTAGTGTAGGGTAGGGTAGTGTAGGGTAGGGTAGCGTAATGTAGGACAGGGTAGGGTAGGGTAGGGTAGGGTACAGTAGAGTAGAGTAGGGTAGGGTAGGGTAGGGTAGGGTAGTGTAGGGCAAGGTAGTGTAGGGTAGGGTAGTGTAGGGTAGGGCTGGGTAGGATAGGGTAGTGTAGTGTAGGGTAGGGTAGGGTAGGGTAGGGTAGGGTAGGGTAGGGCAGGGTAGGGTAGGGCAGGGTAGGATAGGGTAGGGTAGGGTAGGGTAGGGTAGTGTAGGGTAGGGTAGGGTAGGGCAGGGTAGCGTAGTGTAGGACAGGGTAGGGTAGGGTAAGGTAGGGCAGAGTAGTGTAGGGTAGGGTAGGGCAGGGCAGGGTAGTCAGTAAAGGTAGATTAGCTTTGGTCTGGTAGATTTAGGTAAGCTTACAGTTAGATAAATAGATAGATAGACGTGGATGATATTTTGATTATGAACTCTGATACACACAGGTCTTTTGGCCTCTCTCTCTCTCTCTCTCTCCCTTGCCACACGCCTTCATCCCGTAAGGGGTGGCCACAAACAAATCACCTCCATGTCGCCCTGACCACGGCCATTTCACTGCCCTCCCCCCAACTTACACCCCACTCTCTCATACACCTCTCTACTTCACCCCTCCATCTCTTCCTCGGTCTCCCTCTCCCTCTCCCCTCCTCCACCTCACCCACATCACTCTCCTAGTTAATATCACATTCATTATGTAAGCATCATTGATGTGTGTGTGTGTGTGTGAGAGAGAGAGAGAGAGAGAGAGAGAGAGAGAGAGAGAGGAATTTATATATACGAGTGTAGGAAAGGGGACTTTGAGTGTGTGTGTGTGTGTGTGTGTGTGTGTGTGTGTGTGTGTGTGTGTGTGTTAGAGTGACGTGTGGCAGTGTAAGTTGCCTATCTATCTATCTATCATTCTAGCCACCCATCCATCCATCTATCTGTCTATCTATCTATCTGTCCATTTATCTATCCACTCATCCCTCCATCCCTCTATCCATCTATCTATGTATCCATCTACCTATCAATCTGTCATCCATCTATCCATCCATCCATCTATCAATCTGTCATCCATCTATCCATCCATCCATCTATCAATCTGTCATCCATCTATCCATCCATCCATCTATCAATCTGTCATCCATCCATCCATCTATCAATCTGTCATCCATCCATCCATCTATCAATCTGTCATCCATCCATCCATCTATCAATCTGTCATCCATCCATCCATCTATCAATCTGTCATCCATCCATCCATCCATCTATCAATCTGTCATCCATCCATCCATCTATCAATCTGTCATCCATCCATCCATCCATCTATCAATCTGTCATCCATCCATCCATCTATCAATCTGTCATCCATCCATCCATCCATCCATCTATCAATCTGTCATCCATCCATCCATCCATCCATCTATCAATCTGTCATCCATCCATCCATCCATCCATCCATCTATCAATCTGTCATCCATCCATCCATCCATCTATCAATCTGTCATCCATCCATCCATCTATCAATCTGTCATCCATCCATCCATCCATCCATCTATCAATCTGTCATCCATCCATCCATCCATCCATCTATCAATCTGTCATCCATCCATCCATCCATCCATCCATCTATCAATCTGTCATCCATCCATCCATCCATCTATCAATCTGTCATCCATCCATCCATCCATCTATCAATCTGTCATCCATCCATCCATCCATCTATCAATCTGTCATCCATCCATCCATCCATCTATCAATCTGTCATCCATCCATCCATCCATCCATCCATCTATCAATCTGTCATCCATCCATCCATCCATCCATCTATCAATCTGTCATCCATCCATCCATCCATCCATCTATCAATCTGTCATCCATCCATCCATCCATCCATCTATCAATCTGTCATCCATCCATCCATCCATCCATCTATCAATCTGTCATCCATCCATCCATCCATCCATCTATCAATCTGTCATCCATCCATCCATCTATCAATCTGTCATCCATCCATCCATCCATCCATCTATCAATCTGTCATCCATCCATCCATCTATCAATCTGTCATCCATCCATCCATCCATCCATCTATCAATCTGTCATCCATCCATCCATCCATCCATCTATCAATCTGTCATCCATCCATCCATCTATCAATCTGTCATCCATCCATCCATCCATCCATCTATCAATCTGTCATCCATCCATCCATCTATCAATCTGTCATCCATCCATCCATCTATCAATCTGTCATCCATCCATCCATCCATCCATCTATCAATCTGTCATCCATCCATCCATCCATCTATCAATCTGTCATCCATCCATCCATCCATCCATCTATCAATCTATCATCCATCCATCCATCCATCTATCAATCTATCATCCATCCATCCATCCATCTATCAATCTATCATCCATCCATCCATCTATCAATCTATCATCCATCCATCCATCTATCTATTCACCCATCCCTTCATCCATCTATCTATTTATCCATCAACCTATCAATCTATCCATTCATCTATCCATCCATCTGTCTATCTGTCTATCTATCTAATCTAACAGGCGAAACATACCTTAGCTTTTATCGCAGGTAAGCGATGGCTGACTGGCTGGCTGGCTGGCTGGCTTTCCTCTGGCTTTCCTCATGGCTTGCTGTGGATTTCCTGCATTTCCGTACGTCTATCTGTTAAAAAATCATCATCATCATTATTATTATTATTATTATTATTACTATTATTATTTTTATGATGGTAGTGAAGCATGTGTAAGGGTAAATGGGCATCTGAGTGAATGGTTCACGATCGGTGTGGGCGTGCGACAAGGTTGTGTGATGTCCCCATGGTTGTTCAATGTATATATGGATGGGGTGATGAGAGAAGTAAAAACACGAGTAATGGAGAGAGGGATGGCGTTGGTAATGAATGATGAAGGATGGAATATCTCAGATTTGTTGTATGCTGATGATGCAGTACTGCTTGCAAATACCGAACAAGAACTTGGTAGGCTAGTGCAGAGTTTTGCTGATGTCTGTGAGCGTCGTTCCTTGAGAGTAAATGTAGAAAAAAGTAAAGTGATGGTTACTGAGAGAGAAGGTGACTCCCAGTGTGATGTTACAGTGAATGGAGAGAGACTGGAATTGGTGAGAGAGTTCAAATACCTGGGTACAGTGATAGAAAAGAGAGGAAAATGTGTAAAAGAAGTGGAAAGTAGAGTGACACAAGGAAGGAAAGTAGCTGGTGCAATGAAGGCCTTGATGAGAAACAGAGGCTTGAGTGCTGCAGCTGCACGAGGCTTACATGAAGGAGTGTGTGAGACTATGGTGTGGCATGAAAATGAAAAGTCAAGAGTGAAAGCAGTGGAGATGGGACTGCTGAGGAACGTATGTGGGGTACAGAGAGTGGATAGGATACGAAGTAATGTGATTCGTGAAAGATGTGGAGTGAGGAAATCTGTGGACACCAGATTTATCACAGTTCCTTAGGTATGGTGCAATACCACACTGAATGCAGTATTCCACCTTTGTCTCTTCTTGTTTGTTGTTTTTTTGCTATGTCTGAATCTGGAAACACTGAAATGAATTGCTCAGCATCATCATTTGTACTTGCAAAAGAATAATTGGAGCTGACAACCATCAAAGCTTGAATAGCTTCTACTTCGAGAATCAAGGTCCAAATGAAATGGAGGAATTGAAGAAGGGAAGGGCAGGAGGAAGTGGTTCATACAAGGAGGGTGGAAAGGTTACAAGAGGATGGAAAAGGGCAGAATATAAGAGAGAAGTAGAGGAGCGATTGGGTAAATATGGATTGTAGCAGATGAGGGACGTGGAAGGTGTGTGCAAGATATTCACAGAAGAAATCTGTGCAGCATGTGAGGTGGTGTGTGGGGTGAAGAGAAGTTTCAAGCATAGGCTAGATAAGCATATGACTAATAAGGGGTGGATATAGAAAAAAGAAAATCTTATAACCAATACTAATTCACAATTTTTCCTTTTCAGGTTACACTATGATAGTCTCTATTCTCCTTTCACACTTTCCTGTAAAATGTCCACGCCAGTTTTTCTATACTGCGTGGTGTTCTTTCTGACTTTTTCCTGCCGGCTTCGGTTGGAGGGTTTGGAGGGAGGGGGAGAGCCTTCGTCTTTGCTATCCTTATCTCATTCTAGTAGTTCAGTTACTCTTCTAGGAGCTGCCTAGCATGGGCCAACCGGCCTACTGTAGTTGTCCTCTCTTCTTATGTTCTTATGAAAGGGGGTTCAAGGAACAGCATGGTGGAATGAAGAGGTGAGACAGGCTGTGGCATAAAAGAAGAAAGCATATCGTGAGTGGATGAGAAATAGGGTTGTGGAAGAAGCCGAGAGATGGAAGAAAGAGTTATATGTAGAGAGGAAGTGAGAGGTGAAAAGATCAGTAAGAGAAAGTAAGAAAAGAGTGGATGAGGGATTTGAAAGGAATTTGAATGTAAAGTGGAGGGAATGTAAGAAAATGTTCTTGAAAGAGGTAAAGAGAGTTAAAGAAGTTAGTCAGGGAGTGAACGATAAAAATGGCAGATTACTAGTGGAGAAGGGAGAAAAAGTGAGCAGATGGAGAGAACACTTTAAGGAATTGTTGAACATAGAGAATAAAAATAAAGGGAATATAACTGGCTGGGGAATGGCTGGGAGACAGAAGGATGTGTGAAGAGAGGAAGAAATCAGTAGGATGGCAATTGTCGAAGCAATGAAGAAAGTCAAAATGGGGAAAGCGCCAGGAATTGATGGAGTGTGTGGTGAAATTATGAGGCATGGGGGACAGATAGCAGCAGAATGGATGTGGAAGATGTGAAGATTGGCCTGGGAGGAAAGTAGGGTCCCGGAAGATTGGATGACAGGTATAATTATTCCCCTGCACAAAGGAAAAGGAGAAACAGAAGTATGTGGTAATCATAGGGACATTTGTCTTCTTAGTGTAATAGGAAATGTATTTGGTAGGATACTTACTGACAGAGTTTGAGAAATAACAGGAATTAGTTGGAGAACAACAGGGAAGTTTTAAGGAAAGAAGAGGTTGTGTAGATCAGATATTCATTCTTAGATCTTTAGTGGAAAAGTTTCTAAATAAGGGAAAGAAGTTGTATGCGGCCTTCATGGATTTGGAGAAAGCATATGACAGAGTAGATAGACAAGGATTGTGGAAAGGATTAAGAATATATTTATGGAGTAGATGAGAAGTTGTTGGATGCTGTGAAGGCTGGAGTACACTGACTATCCTTCTAAAAGGTAGAGTAGCAGTAATATTGTGTATTACCGGTATGGTTTGAGACGGGAGGCTCCCCATCATGGGGGATGGCCAACCAGGGCTGTAACCAGGATATTATTATTATTATTATTATTATTTTTTGGCAGTCCAAAATCAGTGTTTGGGGAAGGGTTTGTGGGGATGGGGGAGGGGATGGTAAATCCCCAGAGAGTGTTTGCTATATGACCAATTTCAGGTGCATTTTGAGGCCATATGCACTGGGTATGAGGACATGTTCTTAGGTTATTTACACAGCCACTGATAGAGTACTTAGAAAATAACTTAGTCCACCCCTTAGTGGGGAAAAATTTCACCACTTGGGGAAGCAAAAGATGCTTTGGTCTCCCTCTGTTGACTTGTGTTTTGTACTTCAAAATGGATGGACTCTTTCAGTTTTTAATTGCTTTGGGTCAGCAACTTAGCTGTCATGACCAGATGAATGTCATTGTTTTCTAGAAGCATTTGAAGTATTTATTTTATACCAAATTATTGAAATCAGAAATGTTACCTTCAACCAGCACCAATCTTCTGTCATCAGCCCCTGCCATGCCTTCAACCAGCACCAGTCTTCTGTCATCAGCCCCTGCCATGCCTTCAACCAACAAAAATCACCTGCCATCAGCCCCTGCCATGCCTTCAACCAGCACCAATCTTCTGTCATCAGCCCCTGCCATGCCTTCAACCAGCACCAATCTTCTGTCATCAGCCCCTGCCATGCCTTCAACCAGCACCAATCTTCTGTCATCAGCCCCTGCCATGCCTTCAACCAACAAAAATCACCTGCCATCAGCCCCTGCCATGCCTTCAGCCAACACTAGTGGTATGCCCCCCGCCATTTCATTGCCCTGCTCCCAACTCACACCCCCCTCTCTCATATACCTCTCCACCCCATCCCTCCATCTCACCCTCGGCCTCCCCCTCCCTCTCCCCCCGTCCACCTCACTCACATACACTCTCCTCGTCAGTCTCTCACCTTCCATCTGATTTCCTTATGGTAAGTAAAATAATGTGATAGAAAATATTAGGGTAATAAACAGAGGTGGATTGGCCTTGTGGAGAAGATGGAGACTGAGACACTAGGTAGGACAGTGTGTGTGAGTGAGGTGGAGGAGGGCAGAGGGAGGGGCAGACCAAGGATGAGATGCAGGGATGGAGTGGAGAGTTATATGAGAGACTGGGGTGTACGCTGGGGGAAGGGCAGTGAAATGGCAGGGGACAGGGCAACATGGAGACAGTTTGTTTGTTGGCACCCCTTACGGGATTAAGGTATCTGGCAACAGATAGATGGAAAAAATAATGTCTTATTTGTCTGGCTGTAGATAGGTAGATAGACAGAATAAAATACTGGGCCTTACTTGTAACAAAGGCTTTTTGTATCCTGGCTCCCTCTCTGCACCATCTTCACCTTGTTCTTCAGTTTACTCACCAGACTGCCGCCTTCTTGCATCACCTTAGCCACATCTTTCGTCTCTTTGGTTATCTTTTAGACTTTCTCTTCTGCTTCCTTCATCCTGCAAAATCAATTTTCATAATCAGTACAACATTGTCATTTACAGTTGTATTCTTGGTGGATTTGGATATTTCTCAACACCACTTTTTGAGCCATTTATTGTGCACATCTCATCTCAGTGTGCTTTTGTATATTACTGATGCCAACACTGTTACTATACAAGCACCATAAATAACACTACACAATGTTGACGTGTAATATACAAAAAGGGTTGTTATGAGGGAGGGTTGTATATGAGAGAGGGGGTTGTGACCTGGGGACAGGACAGTGAAATGGCAGGGGACAGGGCGATATGGAGGCGATTTGTTTGTGGCCACCCCTTATGGGATTAAGGCGTGTGGCAATAGATAGATAGATGGATAGATAGGCTGTTAAGGAAGAGCTGCTATCAAGCCTTCCTGTGCCCCCTACACCATTTAACCCTTTGACCAGACCTGATCCACTGCAGTTTTTATTCATGCTAACACCAAAGCATTTTATAAAACTAAAACAATTACTAGCAGTCACAGGCTTACAAAAACTAATTCAAAGTAACTTTCTCTGCAAATGGTCCATCTAAAAGTTATATTTAGGCAAACACTACATGATTTTACTCAGGCTCACACTAGTGCATAATAGATACTGACATACACTACGTCAAGTAATACAGCATCAGTACAGGTACCTCAGGTTAAAAAAAAAAAAACAGCATACATTCAAAAGTGGTATTTCCCTCCTCAGTTAGCTCAAGTGCTATTAAAAGTGTGACAGTCTGCCTCTCACATCCCTACCCCCGACGTTCACACTTCACACTTTCCGCACCCAACTGTCATCCTCCATCCTCTCCACATGCCCAAACCATCTCAATCTACCCCTCATCACCACAACACCAATACACTCCAGTCCCAACCTTCCTCTCAACTCTTCAATCATAAACCAGCCCCCCAGGCCTCACACCCAAGGACACACTACACATCCTTTTAATCACTGTCATTTCTGTATATTTGAGCCTACAGATCTCGTCTTCCTTTACTGCCCAGGTCTCACTACCATACAGCATTACACTGCTAACACATGCTGCATACAAAGGTCCCCTAGCATGGAGGGAGAGCCCTCTCAATGTCAGGGGAGGCAACAGCTCCCTGAACTTCTTCCAACCACTCCTCACTCTGGCCACAGACCTAGCTCCAGTCCCACCTCCAGCACATAACATGTCTCCCAAATAAGAAAACTCTTCCTTATACCCAAGAGGAGGAGGAGGAGGAGGAGGAGGAAAAGGAAGAAGGAAATGATGAAAAGAAGGATGAGGAGGAGGAGGAAAAGAGAAAGAGGGAGAAGAGCGCGAAGGAGGAGGAAGAAGTGGAGAATGATAAAGAGAAAGAGGAATGGAGAGGAAGACAAGGAAAGGAGAAAGAGGAGGAGAAAAAGGAGGAAAAAAGACGGAAGAGGAGGAGGAGGAGGAGGAGAGGACAGGAGAGGAAAGAAGAAAGGAGGAGAAGGAGGAAAAGGAGGAGGAGGAGGAGGAGGAGGAGGAGGAGGAGGAGAAGGAGGAGGAGGGGGAGAGGAAATGGGTGTAATAAGGCCGAGCTACACTGCTTAATACATGATAGGCCTACAGTCTTCCCCATACTTTTCAGCATTATAAAAACAATAAGAACAAGGATGACGAGGTTAATACAAAATAAAATGAAGAATAAAGAACAGTTATTAACACTACACCAATATATCTAACTGTCTATAGCATGACGACTCCATCCCGTAAGAACAAACATACCGCCTCCTTATCGCCCTGTCCCCCGCCATTTCACTGCCCTCCCCCACAGCACACCCCATACACGTAGCCACTGGGGGGGCAGGGGGACACTTTGCCCCCCATGGGAATATTTGGGGGAAATGCTGAAAGGGATTTTTGGCATAGTTCTTGTATGACAATACAATTTTCCTAATTTTACCACCTGTATATTAAACAATATTATCTACTTCCAAAAATTTTATGTGGAAGCAATAATTTCCTTTGAAATTGAAAGCTAAATATAATAAAACCCTTGGGGAAAAAATGACCATTTATAAGTTAACAATTTCCCGTGTCACCGTAGATGACGTGGTTAATATTAGAGCTGTAATGATGTTTTGCACATGAAGCCTGATGAGGTGTAAAAATGGCCTTCCTGTCCCCTCAGCCACATCCTCTCACCCTGCAGCCATATCCTCTCACCCTGTAGCCATATCCTCTCACCCTGTAGCCATATCCTCTCACCCTGCAGCCACATCCTCTCACCCTGCAGCTATATCTTCTCACCCTGTAGCCATATCCTCTCACCCTGCAGCCATATCCTCTCACCCTGTAGCCAGTTGCAAACAAAAACTGCACAATTATTACACACAACTGAAACAAGCAGAATTTTCTAAGACTGCATGAAGCCATTTTGATCACCTCAGACTACATTATACAAGGTAAGCAGATATAAATAGGTGTGCCAGGGGCCTCGTTTGTGTGGGGGAAAGGGGGACTTGCTTCCCCCCCCCCACACACACTTTTTGGAGCCTGGGGGACAGAATATCTTTTGTCCCCCCACTTTTCTAGGTGAGAATTTTCAAGATGAATTGCTCTACGCCGTTTTTTTTTTTTCCTTAATGGAAAAATCCTTTCAATGCAGCACCGTACAGTTCAGGTGATATGAAAATCATTCCCTGCTGAGAGGGGCAGGTGGCGTGGTCACCTGAGTCAAGGATTAAGACAGTTTAATCCCAGCAGATGTATTTTTACTTAGGTCAGTCTTGACGTATGCACCACCCCTGATGCCTGAGCCAGTGAGAATCAAACTAAAAGAATAAGTAGTGGAAAACAGAATTTCTACTGCCTACCACCACAACAGTAGTGCAAAACAGAATACCAGACTGGGGGTGGCTGCAGCAGCGGGTTTGAATTTATGCATATGTGCTAAGTGGAGAGAGAGAGAGAGAGAGAGAGAGAGAGAGAGAGAGAGAACCGCAAAGGAAAATATAAAAAAACGATACGAATGTGGGAAAGTGTGTGTGTTCGGGACACTCACGCCAGATCTCGAGTTTTCATTGGCCCATCCATTCCGCTATTTTTCTTCCAGCAGCCAATCAAAATACAGGGTTTATTTCCGAACATAAACAGATAGTATGGACGCCATTGGATCTCGTATGGTACTTGCTGTGCCGATGTGTGGTATAATTCATTATAATTTCATAGGTTATTACGCAAAATAGCTGTAATTCCTTATATGCACAGAGAGATAAAGATAGCAGGTAAATGATGCACCAAGAGTATAGCGTTGACAGTCATTTTTTCAGTACTAAAAGTGCTCAAGAAATTTGTGGTACCGAGGAAAAAAAAATATTTTGAGGTAGAACGGAAGGAAGTTAGCATGCAGGTATCGCTAATACTACCATCTACGAGAGTACCCTGATGACCAAGGATACTAGTGACATGGAGATGTCTTTGCTAGGGCAACTCCAGTGCCTTCTAATTTATTGCTGGTGTTTCCATTTTCTCTCTAATGAAATAGTAGACCTCTGGTAACATTATGTACTGAGTGTTTTTACATACTTGTCCTCTGAAAGGATTATTAGCTATTCACTTAAAGTAACTTCAAGAAAGCTGTCAATATGTGGGGAAAAGATAGTTTTTCTTTAAGACATTGGAACAAATGCGACAGTAATGATGTCAACTTATTTCTGATGACATAAAACATCAAATCTAGGAAAGTTTGTGGTGACATATTATGGGGAAATATTCCAAGTGTTTGCCCCCCTGGCAAATTTCCTGGATACGCCACTGGCTCACCCCCCTCTCTCTCACATACCTCCATCCCATCCTTCCATCTCATCTTAGGCCTCCCCTCCCTCTTCTCCCCCCCTCCACCTCACTCACATAACTCTCCTCGCTTGTCTCTCGCTCTCCATCCTCTCCACATGGCCAAACCACCTCAGTGTATTTTCTCCTAACTCTTTCTATCACGTTCACATTAACACCACAACGCTCCTGCACTTCCTCATTTGTCAGTCTGTCTTTTCTTTTAACTACACATTCTATCTATCTATCTATCTATAGCCCGACGCCCTAATCCCGCAAAGGGTGGCCGCAGACAAAACGCCTCCAAGTCACTCTGTCACCCACCATTTGACTACCCTCCCCCCAACTCACCCCCCCCCTCCCTCTAATGAAATAGTAGACCTCTGGTAACATTATGTACTGAGTGTTTTTACACATGCTCCTTTCAATAATCCTCTCTCCAACCCCCACCCTCAGCGAAACATATTTCTCATTTGCAATGAGCTGTGGGTAAAAGACAGCCAGGCACCGCGGAGCTGGGCATCACACGTGCACACTCCCCACCCAACATTAGGTGACTGAAGGCGAGGGAGGGGGTAAGGTAACCGTTGGTGCGGCAGATGCGATCATGCGAGTGTAGACGGCTTGGCGCCATGGGCTAACCGTCGGAGATACATATCCTACCCTGGCAAGAGCGACACTGAGGCTCTCACTGACTCGGGGGCCGGGGCTGCTGGCATGGGGGTTTTATAGGTAGAGGCAGACTGATGGGCGCCGCATTGGGGGCGGGGCTTGCAACAAGGAAAACTCCCATAAAATAGAGGGGAGCCTTATGTAACTTCGACGAATCTTTATACTGATCATTGTCTTTTCGTTTTTTTTTCTCTCTCTGTCTTGTTCTTGCGTTGCCTCCATGTTAAGCCCCGTACACACTGGTCATCAAGTTGCGCAGCGTGTTGAAAATCACCATGTCACTGCATCAGCCTCGCGTGATGGTGACAGGCAAGCAGGGTGGAGTCAACCTTGTATGTGCTGCCCTCGAGCGGCGATGACGACTGACGTTGGCCTTGACAATCCAATGGTGCCACTTGTACAAATTTTGTGGGTAATTCACTGTCAGATTTTGAAAACTGTACAGTACTGAACGTAGGCAAGACCATGGGAGATATTACATACAACTTAGATAACAAAGTAATTAGTAAATCGGAATGCGAGAGAGATCTAGGAGTTATGGTTAGTAAGACCTCAACCTAGGCAGTAGTGTATTAATGCTAGAAATAAAGCAAATAGGCTCCTACGATTTATATCGAGGAGCAATTTTGCAACTTTATCTAGCATTAATAAGGCCACATTTAGACTACGCCGTGCAATTTTGGTGTCCGTACTATTGAATGGATATAAAGTCGTTTGAAAACGTACAGAGAATAATGACAAAAATGATACATGATGTTCGGAACCTGTCACATGAAAGCAGACTAAAAAGACTAAATCTGCACCGACTAGGAAGACGTTGAGTAATGGGAGACTTAATTGAGGTGTTTAAGTGAAGGAAGGGAATAAGTAAAGGAGATATTAGCAAGGTACAGAACTTAAAGTGGGCATACAGGATAGAACTAGAAGTAATGGTTTCAAACTGGAAAAATTCCGTTATAAGAACATAAGAAGAGAGGATAACTGCAGTAGGCCGGTTGGCCCATGCTAGGCAGCTCCTAGAAGAGTAACTGAACTACTAGAATGATATAAGGATAGCAAAGAAGATATGAAGTGCTATGAAAAGGATGCAAAGCCACTGCACTGTATTTTTCTGCCACTGAACTGTCTGATATAAGCTGCAAAAAAACAAAAACCTAGGCCAAGTTAAGGCAACAAAAGTATAGTGTGTAGTTCACACTTTAAATCCATAAAGATTTTTGTTCATTCTCAGCATACAGTAATTGTCATAGCTCAGTGGCAGAGGACGACTGTACTAGGGTTCAACTATCCCTTCCACAGAACTTCATTATTAGCGCCATGATGATGATCTGTTACAGCTCAACATTCAAGATGGCAAGTCTACGCCTAGATGTACCGAACGAAAAATAAAGACAGGATAGAACCACTCAGAACAGAATCAGGTGACATTACCAGTGAAGATAAAGAAATGTGCTCCATCCTAAATAATTATTTCATATCAGTATTCACCAAGGAAAATCTAAGCCTGGTCCCTCAAGCAGCAAATATTTACCATGAGAATACGGAAAATATTCTTAGTAAAATAACCATTAGTAAGGAGGACGTACTGAAAGAAATTAATAAGTTAAAACCTCAAAAATCGCCAGGTCCGGACGATATATATGCAAAAATTATAAAAGAAACCAAAGAAGAATTATGTCAGCCACTTTTAATGTTATTTAATGACTCTTTAAGTTCAGAAGTTCCAGAGGCGTGGAAAACAGCAAACGTAGTGCCCATCTTTAAAAAGGGTGATAAATCAGCTGCGTCGAATTATCGTCCGATAAGTCTAACGTCAATAGTAGGAAAAATGTTAGAGTCAATTTTGGCAAATAAGATTAGAGAACACTTAGAAAGATTTAATCTTATAAACGAAAGTCAGCACGGATTCAGGCAAGGACGATCCTGCCTCACAAATTTGTTGTCATTCTACTCGGAGGTCTATGAGGCAGTAGATAGCGATAAAGCTTACGATGTTATTTATCTGGACTTTAGTCAAGCTTTTGATAGGGTCCCACACGAAAGGTTAGTTAGAAAGGTTCGAGCACACGGTATAGACGGCGATATCTTAAAATGGATAGAATCCTGGCTGAAAGGACGAAAGCAGAGAGTATTAATAAATGGACCTAAGTCGGACTGGGGATTAGTAACTAGCGGTGTACCACAGGGTTCAGTACTCGGTCCCTTATTATTTATCATATATATAAATGATCTAGACTTAGGAGTCAATAGCAGCATCAGCAAATTTGCCGACGATACAAAAATAGGGCGTATCATTAACTCGACTGACGATTGCCATAACTTACAAAAAGACCTCGATACATTGTCCAAATGGTCTAAAACTTGGCAAATGGAATTTAACGTTGAAAAATGTAAAGTACTTAACGTAGGCAAGACCATTGGAGATACTAAATACAGCTTAGATAACAAAGAAATTAGCAAATCGGAATGCGAGAGAGATCTAGGAGTTATGATTAGTAACGACCTTAAACCTAGGCAACAGTGTATTAATGCGAGAAATAAAGCAAATAGGGTCCTAGGATTTATTTCGAGAAGCGTGAGCAATAGATCATCTAAAGTAATACTAAAACTTTATCTAGCATTAGTAAGGCCACATTTAGACTACGCAGTACAATTCTGGTGTCCTTACTATAGAATGGATATTAATTCGTTAGAAAATGTACAGAGAAGAATGACAAAAATGATACATGACGTCCGGAACCTGTCATATGAAGACAGACTGAAAAGACTAAGTCTGCATTCGCTAGAGAGGCGTAGAGTAAGGGGAGACTTAATTGAGGTGTTTAAGTGGATGAATGGTATAAATAAGGGAGATATTAGCAAGGTACTTAAAGTGAGCATACAGGATAGAACTAGAAATAATGGTTTCAAACTAGAAAAATTCCGTTTCAGTAAGGAAATCGGTAGAAATTGGTTTGGTAATAGAGTAGTAGACGAATGGAATAAGCTACCTAGTAAAGTAGTTGCTGCCTCTTCCATTGAGAGTTTCAAGCATAGGCTAGATAAGCATATGACAAATAAGGGGTGGATATAGAATAAAGAAAATATTATAACCAATACTAATTCAAAAATAAATTTTCTTTTCAGGTTACACTATGATAGTCTCTATTCTCCTTTCACACTTTCCTGTAAAATGTCCACGCCAGTTTTTCTATACGGCGTGGTGTTCTTTCTGACTTTTTCCTGCCGGCTTCGGCTGGAGGGTTTGGAGGGCGGGGGAGAGCCTTCTTCTTTGCTATCCTTATCTCATTCTAGTAGTTAAGTTACTCTTCTAGGAGCTGCCTAGGATGGGCCAACCGGCCTACTGCAGTTATCCTCTCTTCTTATGTTCTTATGTTCATCAATATCCTGTTTGTGTTCGAGTGGCAGCCTCCCTTGATCACCAATATTAAGGCCATATTATTTACTGACTGCCTCATTAAGTGGTGTAGTAATAAAGGATATGATTAATGTAGGTTTGGTGGTGACATTTGTTGGTGGATTTGGAAATGAGGAAGTGATTTTGGAGTGACTTAATGTTGTGTCTTAATGGGTAATTGTATAATCTTGCTGTCTGCACTCGTTTTTATTCTGCTTTGGATTTTTTATGCCACCTAAGGGGCTGGGTATATTGTATCGGTCCATATGACGATCACTGCATCACCGGGCCTTCTACTCATAGGGAGAGTGATAACCAGAAATAATCCTCCACCATATTGGCGAAGTATTAATGTGGACGATTTGTGTGTGTGTGTGTGTGTGTGTGTGTGTGTGCGTGTGTGTGTGTGTGTGAGACATTCATTTCCTCTTCCTCCCACTCCTTTCCTCAAACTGTCACGGTGAGGGGCATGGGGAGGGGGCAGAGATGGCATGTGTGGGAGGGGGAGGGAGGCAAGGTGTGTTTGTGTGTGGGTGAATGTGAAATAGAGAGAGAGAGAGAGAGAATCGCAATTCCAGTTGCATATATATATTTTAGTCTGTAGTGTCTGTGGTGTTTTTTATCCTGTGCCAATTCTTTTTCATTTTTTCGCTTGGTTTTTGGGCGAATCTAATCCGATTTCCCTCAAACGATTATATTTGTGGCTCTGAGCACTGGACACCAACAGCTTTTTTTCCACAGTCCATTTTGGAAAGTGAAATCCATGGTTTTTCTTTTTTTTTTAGTAGGATATGTGTAGGTAAACAAAAGTACAGCCATAACTACAGCGACGCAACCCCCTTCAGCGCGGTTGCTATTTATTCTTGCTATCTTCCGACGGTCTTATTCAGCTATAGAATTACTTTAATCTGGAATTAGAGTAGTAGTAGTAGTAGTAGTAGTAGTAGTAGTTGTTCCCTAGGCAGTCTGGTTAGGCTGTTGGAATTAGAGTTGTTAAGTATTGCCTGTCTCAACTCCTGCATTGTTGTAGTAAAATCATTGAACAAAAATAATTATCTGGTGGTAATCAAAGTAAAGAAAGTTGTCATTTTTGTGCAGTTAGTCTCTTATTTGTTCAGCTTTGTATGTATGTATGTGTGTGGTTTTGCATTCGTGAAAATATCAGTCCAGCTCCCCTATGTACAAATCTGTGCATAAATTTATGTATGCACGAGCTGTCTATGCGTACGTATATTGTATTAATTTTACCAAGCGGCTGAAAAAATACGCATCGTCTCTCTCACAAAAATTCCCCCTTAATAAAAAGTGGAGGGAAATTGGTAGTAAGTGTCAAGGAAGCGAGAATTTAAGTGCACTTACCTTTAATACCGGAAGGTTGGCGAATGGCTAAGAAACTAACACCCCCACCCCTCACCTGCCCCCTACCCTTCTACCCCTCCCCTTCTCTCTTTATTCCCCTCTCCTGATACCTCCTACCTCCTCTCCCCTTCTCCCCTTCACCCTACCTCTACTCCCCTCTCCAGTGTAAACTGTGTGCCCAGCCCGATGCTCACACACTACAACACTATGTGCTCCACTGCCCCTCACTGGCACAATTTAGGAACCACCAATTATGTTCTGTTTCTGAGCAAATTGTATGGATGATAAACAACAAATTATCAGAGTTGCTAACTAAGTGCAAGAATTTAAGGAATATATTGTAACCTTGACCTGAATCGAATGAGTTATTGATTTTATTGAAATAACATAAATTAAACAATGTACAACATTTTAAACTAATATGTACAGTATGCTATACACCAAGGGCACAGCGTGGGAGCGGTGTGGTGGCGGTTGGTGGTTGGGGACCCAGGGGAGGGGGTAAGGTTTGGCGGTGACCTGCTAATCCCAACCCTTCCCCCATAATCTGGGGACTCCGGTCGTCGCAGCCTCCCTCTCCCGCACCCACACTCTGTAGCCTCACACTTGTATTTACAATGCGTTTTTCCTGGATGTATATGTAGATCACTATGTATAAGTTTTATGTGTGTACAAATGTATTACTGTTTGTGACCTCTGTTGCCTATTCCATTCACCGATCTTGTGTACGTGAATATGTATATACATATGGTATATATCAGTATGCTCAAACAAATTCCATGTAACTACATACAACAGTACTCTTTATACTCACTGTACAGTTTAATACATGTATTACTGTATATAAGATTACTAATTAGTCCACTTTAAAATTATTGACCAATCACACGTACAGTATATTGTAATCTAATATAATACATTAATAGGCTCGGGAAGATGACTACCTAAGTATCATCTTCCTTTTGAGATATTGTACAACTACTATTTTTATATGTACAGTATTGTGTATCTCAATAAATGTATCAAATTCAAATTCAAATTCTCCATTTAACTCCCACCGGTCTGTCCCCCATCTCTATCCTCTCCTCGTTCACCTCATGCCCCACACCCCTCTCTTCCCCCCCCCCAAGTACCCTCTTCTTTCCCCTGAACACCCACTTCTCTCTCTCTCTCTCTCTCTCTCTCTCTCTCTCTCTCTCTCTCTCTTCCTCTCTCTCCCTCTCTCTCCCTCTCTCTCTCTCTCTCTCTCTCTCTCTCTCTCTCTCCTTCCTTACCCCCAAAGCCTCCCTCTCTCTTCCATTAACCCCCACCCCTCTTCCTCTCACCCCTTAACCACTGCCTTCCTACTTTTCTATCCTTGTCTTTAACTTATAGAATAGTTTTTGTTAATAACCTTCCCTATACCAAACAGCCACAAAAGGGCCGACAGGTCTACTGCGTTTGCTTTCCTTAGTACTCCTTTGTACCTGTATCCCCTACCCCAACTCTTTCCCTCTGTCCGAGTCCTTTCTTCCCTATCCCCAACCCTCTCCCCCTACCCTCCACCCCCCTCCTCATTCCCCTTACCCTCGTTGCCCTTAACTCCCCCTTCTTCAACTCATTTAACACCCCCCTCTCCCCTTCTCTCCTTTCACTCCCCTCTCACTCTCCTTACTCTTTTTTTCCCCTCTCACTCTCCTTCTCACTCCCCCTCTCACACTCCTTCCCCGCCCCCTCCGGCTCACCGCTGAAGCATGTAGCGTAATTAATCCATCATAACCTCGCCCCCACTCTGCAGGAAAGAAGGCGGGAATTAACGAATATATACGATACCTCAACACGCGACGTCAACTTGGTGCTTGGTTAAACGTTGATGTGTCTTAATACAGGTGGTAATTACAAGGCGGGGGTGGCTAAGGGGGCATGGCAGGAAGTAGGTGAGGGTGTTTGTGGCGTTGGGGGTGTGTGGATGGTTGAGGAAGGAAGGAAAGAAGGGTGGGTAAGACTCTGTCTCTCTCTCTCTCTCTCTCTCTCTCTCTCTCTCTCTCTCCTCACTACTAGATGGGCCTCCAAACCTGAAGATAATTTTTTAATAGCAAATATAGGTATGAAGAGACGAAGCTATGCCGCCCCCCCCCCTCTCTCTCTCTCATAGATCTGGCACGGGCTTAATATCAGCGTCATAAACTGCAGGAAGTGAGAGGAATTAATCCACTCTGCCGCTTCCAGCATTTGGCATTTATCGTGGCCGTCCAAGGCCACCGAGAGAGAAGGCCTGATAGATGTTCTGCTACGTCAGCACTACGTCACGACCTTAGGTCCTTCCAAGTTCCAATGCCGTATTGGCAACTCGACCACGAGTCCACGAGTCTAATTGGCAACTGGTCAGTGTGATTTATTGGAGCGTAAGGGTAGCACACCACACCAGTGTATCTTCAATCATTAGAATTATTCATGGTTTCTTTGACTCCCAGGCTTGTTAACTGCTATCTGCAATAATGCCAAGCAAGTGTTGTGTGCCATTCCGCAAAGGAAACTATGAAAATGGCCCCTCGGTGTGTATTTTCTCGTTTCCTAAAGACAAGGAACTTATGGACGAGTGGACAAGGGCAATAAAACGGGATAATTTGTCACCTAATCAGTACAGCAGGGTAAGTAAATGTATTATTTTTATAGTCCCATGATTACATTCTAAGATTATTAACCTTTAGATAATATGTTGATTGCCAGATATTGACGAAAAGGTTAAAAACTTGGTGACCCGAAGTGAACATGCGGTGGGTTAGTGAGGTGACCTTGGTAGCCTTAATGGCGGAGGTCGCGGGGTCACAGTAGCCTATAGCGCATTTTAGACGACTCAAAGAAATTAGATAATATATGCACCGATATACAAGTAGTTGGGGAATGTTCCCGGTGTTCTTTGTTATAACATGGACATTGATACATATCACAATCGTATTATTATCAGTTTACTGCATTAGTAAACAAGGAACTAAAATAGCCTAATTTTCCATTTTCTGTAAAGTGCACTCTCCGTTTGATACAATTCATTATTCATTTCTTTATCTGAGTAATGTAGTATTTGTTATAGCATGCAGGATGTTGCCTCTGCTATTTGTAATACCAGCATAATGCATTATAACCAACGTTAGCCACAGTAATTATGTGAACTAAAAAAAAACGATAGTTCCCCCATTTTATTTTCCCATTTTCTCTAATGCGCGTTCTCCTAAAAACGATATATATATATTTTTTATTTGATGAACGTGTCAGATGTTTCTTGTTATAGTATACCTATAATAGTCGTATGACCAGACTGACGTAGTATTAAAGTTAGCAACAGAATTTTTTAGAACTATAAATTGTTCAATATTCCCTAATGTTGGGGATGTTATATAATTACACTCATTATTATTTTTTACTCAAACGTATACATGCATGAAAAAATAAATATATAAATTACAGCAGCCACCTTTGTACAGGTGTGTGAACTACACTTTCGGCCAGAGGAGATAGAGAGGGAAACATCATACTTTGATGAGAAAACAGGGAGGAGACTTACAGCAAAATTAGGCAGGCCAAGACTTAGGAAGGGGGCAGTTCCTTCAAAGTTGCCTAACTGTCCCTCCTATCTTTCAACAACTACTTCCTTGAGAGAATCTCCAGATACAAGGAGATGCAGAAAGGAAGAAGGTGCAATTCAGACTGCAATTGCAGAAAGTGTTGCAGATGATTCGCTGTATAAGCAACAAAGAAAGTTTGCAACGATGGATGAACTGCTAGCGAAGCTCGATTTTCTGGATACATTCTGGAGTGTAGTCAATAATCGGGAATCAGTCTTGATATGCCATATTGCACGCATGAAATTGATAAACATTGTGCAGTGAGGGTATTTGTAGGTGAAATTGAGATGCAGAATTTAGGTGACTATCGTATTCCGTCACATATCAGTGACACTAATTCTCTCGAAGAGCTGTTGGCAAACCTAAAAAAATGTAAGTGAGGAACCTGCTTCTAGTCCTGGAAGAATGATTTTTATATTGCAACTGGTCATTTCAATGTTATCACTTTTACGAGATGAGACATCTAAGCACATAAATACCGTGAAAGTAATATGTGAACAGCTACACCTAATGACATTAAAAAAAACTGGAATATTCACCAGAGTTCATGGTATTTTCATCCTTACTATATAACTGCTCCCCACAAGGTTACAGATTGTTGAGGAACACTGGTTACTTACTCTTGCCAAGCTACACTACTGCTAGGAAACTCACCCTATCACAACATTTGAGCCCGGCAGCTGAACAGCAGAATAGTAACTTTTTGGTGTATATTAAGAATAAATTTAAATTTCTATCACAAAGTGACGTAACTGTAACACTAATGATTGATGAGATTCATATTAAGCAATATTTTGATTATAAAGGTGGCAATGTTGTTGGGTCAGCTTTCAACAGTACTGAGGCAGCTAGCAGTGCATTTGTGTTTATGATAAGTAGCTTGTGCTCAAAATTTAAGGATGTTGTTCACATACTGCCTGCTAAAACTATGCAAGCAGAAGACCTGTTCAATTTCATAAAGCGGATCATCATTGGCTTAGAGGAGATAGGCTTCAGAGTCATATGTGCAGTGACAGACAACAGCTCCATCAATAGGAAGGCCATGTCATATTTTCACTCGCCACCACGATGTTCCACTGTTTATCGCCATCCAGCACAGACTTCCAGGCCATTGTTTTTTTATGTTTGATTCAGTACATATATTCAAATACATTAGAAATAATTGGATCAATCAGAAAAATCATGACAAGTACATGCAATTTCCACACTTTTCCATTGATGAGATATGTGATAGAGTAACCAGAATTTGTAAAGCTCCTTTTACTACTCTAAAAACAACTTCACTCTCTAGAAGCAGATTCCCTCCTCAAGCATGCCTATAAGCTTACGCTAAAGTCTTTATCACCCTCAAATCTCGAAAAACAAAATGTCAGCTTAGTGTTGCAGATTTTCACCGAATATATTGTACAAGCATTAATGACTCTAGGGAAAACACATAATTTACCATGCTTTGAAGATGTTGCTAATTACATACAGATAATCTATACTTGGTGGACAGTAATGAACGTAAAATCTCCATATAAAGGTTGTCGTCTTAAAAACAAATATGCTGCTCCAATGACAAGTGATGACAATGATGAAAGATATTTGTTCCTGCACAATTTCCTAAGCTGGTTAAATCTTTGGGATGGCATGACAGAAGTGACTGGAAAACTGACGAATGAAACATTTACTGCTCTGAGACATACGACCACAGCCATATTACAAATAACCGATTATTGCATAGGTGAACTAAACATGAAATATATACTACCAGGAAAATTTCAAACTGATCATTTGGAGGCAAGATTTGGAAAATATCGGCAGCTTGCAGGAGGCAGTTATAACATATCCATTAGACAAGTGTTTGAGTGTGAATTTAACCTGAGGATGATATCTGTACTGAAGTTACCTCTTTATAACCAAAGTGTTTACTTTAAAGTATTTGAAGAAGCAAACTGGGAGAAAATGGAAAATAATGATATGGTAAACATGCATAGGTTCGATGTTGATGTGACTCCAGAGGATATAGAAAACTCCATGGATCTCCTTCAAGTAATAACATACCTTGCAGGATTCTGTTGCTTTGCTGTGTACAAAAAAGTGAAATGTGAATTATGTAAAGACTTACTTACCACTGATGACGAAATGGAATGCCTACCAGACAACCATAATTTCATACAGGGCATAAGTAGAGGGGCTCTATTGTATCCAGATGATGCTGTTGTAAATATTATCATGTATAATTATATAATCATTAACAAACTTACACAACATCCAGAGTTCACAAAATCCGTAAATCAAAGAAATATAGGCACAGAGATAACACTTAATGTATTGATGGATGAAGATGCCTTCCTTCCTATGAACAACTGTAATGAAGGTCATAACATAGAAAAAAATCCGAAGAATGCTACTGTGGGCTTCCACAAATGCGTTGCTAAATAATTTCGGTGCAAAATTAAATGATCTCATAAATCAAAATAAAAAGACAGGGAGAAAAAGGAAGCTACAGACACTGACGTAAGGTAAAGTTAGGTTAGGGTAGGTAACAAAAACCAGACAGCCTGTAAATATTATCCCAGGTGGCTCAATTACCATCATACTCCTGTTAACTTATAGTCAGAATTTCATCATTGCTCATAAACATTGATGTACTGCACTTTATCGCCCGGGACAGCACTGTAGTGTGGTGATGGAAGAGAGTGTGAGTGTAATGTTTTAAGTGCAATATAATGAGAAAGTGGACGTCGGTGGAGTGATGCGGTTGATAGTAATGTGAATGGTAACATGTAATGGTTTTGTTTCTGTGAGAAGTGAAGTGGGCAGTTTAATAATACATGTAAACCAATTGTTGATGGTGATGATATGTGTAAATAAAGGACTCATTTAACTGCTGAATTATGATATTCCTACTTAAGCAAGAGATTTTATTTAATGATGTATGTCTAGTTTAAATTCATAGCCAAATGTCTACACAAGTTGTATGTGGCGAGCAAATACTTTTAGGAAGTACATAGACGATACAAGTAAAGGTTCAGCGGGCTGAGAGCGCGGTGTGGAGAGGAGAGTCGGACCAAGGCCTTCTAAAATTAGAAGGCCTCGTGGTGGGGGGGACGGTAAGCCGTGACGTACTTATAGGTAGGTCTAGGTAGTGTTGGGTCAGCTATGGTCGGGAGAGGTCACGCTGTGTGTTCAATAACAATAAGGACGGAAAAACATTGTATTATATATTGATATTTACATTATTTGTATGTTTTATTAAGGTAATAATGCCTTACATGTGTTGTGTTCCCAGATGTAAGGGAAATTATAAAAATGGAACAAAAGTAAGTGTCCTTCCCGCAAGATAAAGAACTTGCCTCCACGTGGCTACGTGCCATTAAGCGCGACCAGTTCACTCCAAATCGGAACAGCAGGGTAAGTACAACATTATTTTCTGTTCATTATTATCAGAAAAGTGTAGAGAGTACAGTGAGAAGCTTTAAGTCATCGTAATTGTACTGAATATAAGAAAAATGAGGCCTTAGCCATGCTAGGGTGTAGGACCAAAGCCATTACACAGACGTGGCTGGAGCTGGATAAGAGAGGAATATATAACCCTTCATTTTTCCTACATATCTCCACAGCTTTCCTCTATAAAGAAACTGAATCGAATTCAAACGAAATCTGCATTACCTTGTTCACCCCGTATATAAGAGGCCCAATATAATACCTCCAGTATACCATCAATATAACACCCCAATACACAGTAAGATTCTAAGTATAACACCCCAATATACTACCAATATTACAGCCCCAATATACCACCAATGTAACACCTCAATATACCACCAATATAACACCCCAATGTAATACCACCAATATAACAGCCCCAATATACCACCAATATAACAGACCCAATATACCACCAATATAACAGCCCCAATATACCACCAATATAACATCGCAATATACCTCCAATATTACAGCCCCAATATACCACCAATATAACATCGCAATATACCACCAATATTACAGCCCCAATATACCACCAATATAACATCGCAATATACCTCCAATATTACAGCCCCAATATAACACCAATATAACATCGCAATATACCACCAATATAACAGCCCCAATATACCACCAATATAACAGCCCCAATATACCACCAATATAACAGCCCCAATATACCACCAATATAACAGCCCCAATATACCACCAATATAACAGCCCCAATATACCACCAATATAACAGCCCCAATATACCACCAATATAACAGCCCCAATATACCACCAATATAACAGCCCCAATATACCACCAATATAACAGCCCCAATATACCACCAATATAACAGCCCCAATATACCACCAATATAACAGCCCCAATATAACAGCCCCAATATACCACCAATATAACAGCCCCAATATACCACCAATATAACAGCCCCAATATACCACCAATATAACAGCCCCAATATACCACCAATATAACAGCCCCAATATACCTCCAATATAACAGCCCCAATACGTATATGATTTATATATATATATATATATATATATATATATATATATATATATATATATATATATATAAAATATATGCCAGATTTCAGATGTCACTACATACGTTTCTTTTGTAGTAACTCTTCTTTTACCATTGTAAATTTTTCACGTGAATAAAATTATTGAGTACCAATAAGTCTATTAATATATAATATCATTTAAACAACACACACACACACACACACACACACACACACACACACACACACACACACACACACACACACACACACACAACAAAGAGATCGCTACCTGACCACGCACCTTGCCCCTGACCTACGCGGCTGACGTCACAAGAGGATTGGAGAGGCCTTCTAATTTTAGAAGGCCTTGACCTCCCACGTCTCCCTTTGTCTCTCACACTTTTGTTTATATCGATTTAACCATCTACCTGTCTACTAGATTACTTGCCTTTCTGTCTACTACTTACCTACCTTCCTTCATGCATATACATAGTGATTCTTTACCTACCAGCCTACTTACCTACTGGCCAACCTAACTACCTACTTTTCACAGGCCCATCAACCAGCAGTATTTTCCCCTGCCTACCTTCTTACAAAATTCCCACGTAAAGACTCCCACCCTTCTTTCTTCCTCCTGCACTTTTCCTCTCCTCCTTTCCTTCCTGCCCTCCATCCCTCCTCTTGTACTTCGCCTCTCTCTCCACCAGTAGTCACTCCACGTAATGACAATCCATCTCATCTGCATATTTTTATTTTCTCACCCCTGTTTTTATTTTGCCATGTCAACTAATTTCCTCTATCTCTGTATCACCTGTCTTTGTCCCCCTCCTCTCCCCCTCTCCCTTCCCCTATACTCATCTCCCTCTCTCCACCTCTCTTCCCTCTTCCTTCTTCATCCTCTCTCAACTTTTCTAACTTCCCCACTCCCCTCTCTTCCCTATTCCTTCTCTCCCTCCTATCGCTCCCTCAGCTTCCTCCTCCCTTTCCCTTCTCGACCCCTTCCCCCACACCCCTTTCCCTTTTTTGCTCCCCCACAGCCTCCCCTCTCTCTTTCCTCTCTCATCCTCATCCTGCTTCTCCTTCCTTCCTCGTCATTCCCCCACCTCACATTCTTTTTAATCCCTCAGTCTTCCTCGTCTCCTTGCCCTATCCTGCCCCCTACCCTTACACCCCCTCGCATCACCATCACAACCTCCCACACCCCTCTCCCCTCCCCACACTCCGTTCTCTCCCTCTCCCTGTTATGTCCTCCCCCCCTCTCCCCCCAGCCCGAGCACTTAGGTTATTGAAATCTGGTCGGCATTTTTGTGTTGGTGGTGCCATACACTTCGAGAAGGATGCCACTCCCACGGTATGCAATCTGCTTACTTGATACACACTCACCATCAAGACGTATACCCCCCCCCTCTCTCTCTCTCTAAAATCCCCAAAATAACTCCTCTCTCAATCCCCTAATGACCAATCTCTCAATCTCCTTTCGGCCAAATTTCAACTCACCCGTCCAGATTTCAGCACTTCCTTTATCTCTCAGTCTCTTTCTCTCCTCCTCAGCCCCTCTTTCAACCTCCTTAATCTTGTAACCTCTTTTTCATTTTTTTTTTAATAACCCTTCACTCCATCCCCTAATAACGCTTTCTAACCCCCATAACTACTCTCCCAGTCCCAGCCTTTTTCTCATTCGTTTTCTCTCTCAACACATTTTTCTCACCATTAACACACAAATCCCCTGCCCGTTGCTCCACCTACTTTTCCGCCAACAACCCCGCTCTCACAACCCTTCAACTCCCAGTAACCCCTCTCTCAACCCCTAACAACTCCTGTCTCAACCTCTTAACCTCTATCTCAGCCCCTTGATTTCTTTTTCGCAAACTCCTTATCGCCAAATTCGCGGCCACCCGTCCAGAATTCAGGATGTCCTTTACCCGCACATTTCCTGGGCAGGGCGAGGGGCCTTTTTCCGTGTGGCTGTCTTGGCCTCTCTTGGCGGCTGCTGCTGCGTCCACAAAAACCCGGCCCCGTACCTGAATTAATTTATCTCACGTTCGGGGATCATTCTTTACCCTCCCGGTTCTTTTGTTGGCGAGTTGAGTAAATCTTTTCTGTAGATAATAAGAATAATACGAAGTAAGTACATGCAAGTACTGGAGTAAGCTGAGGTGTTTACGTCAACTCCTTCTATACAGGTATAATAAGAGACTACCGTAATGCAATAAACAGTGTTCGATCCTATAATATACAGGTAAAATAAGAGACTACAGTAATGGGATAAACAGTGTTCGATCCTATAATATACAGGTATAATAAGAGACTACCGTAATGCAATAAACAGTGTTCGATCCTATAATATACAGGTATAATAAGAGACTACCGTAATGCAATAAACAGTGTTCGATCCTGTCAGTACCAGCAGTCCTTCCTAAGCTGAATAAAACCGTTTGTAGTTAACATGGATAACCTCAAGAAGAAATCCATTCCCGTCCCCGAATTAATTTATCTCACGTTCAGGGGTCATTCTTTACTTTGTCGTTTTCCTGCCACGGCTGAGTAAAAATCGTCTGCAAATACCATGAATAACGTGTAAGATTCGTCCCTCACATCTGAATTAATTTATCTCACGTTCAGGGGTCATTCTTTACCTCGTTCCTTTACTGCCACGGCTGAGTAAAAATCGTCTGCAAATACCAAGAGTAACGTGTAAGATTCGTCCCTCACATCTGAATTAATCGCTTCAGCATGATGGTGTTGGCATGTTAGTGTTGGCTTGCTTCTTTTATTCTTTCTACCACCAGGCGATCTGATTCATCTTTGTGGAGACTCTTGCAACTGCTGTAACTCTCCTCCCTCCTCCTTCCCTCCCCCTCTTCCCTCCTTACCCTCCTGAGTGAGGTGGAGGGGGGAAGAGGGAGGGGGAGGCCAAGGATGAGATGGAGGGATGGGGTGGAGAGGTATATGAGAGAGGGGGGTGTGAGTTGGGAGCAGGGCAGTGAAATGGCGGGGGACAGGGCGACTTGGAGGTGATTTGTTTGTGGCCCGCCACCCCAAACGGGATTGAGGCGTCTGGCAATAGATAGATAGAGAAGTAATGCATAAGACTGCTTGTTTAGTTGCATCATCCGCCTTCCATCTACCAAACAGCAACCAAACCTGGCTGAATATTTAAGTGGAAAATATGAAAAATGTTAAATCAGACAAAAGTGAACTGTAATATACTTTGGTTATGGAGAAACCTGCCCATAATCCTATATAAATAGTTGCCCTGGCGTTTGTGTCCCTACTCAGTAACGACTCTTCTCACAACGCACTACCACCCCGCCTTACTCGTACACACTCTGGCACCTTATCTCCCCACCTTGTTATAGGTCTGCCTCTCTTCTTGTTTGTACTGTATAATTTCACACTTTTTCGCCCTCCAACACTACTCCCCCTTCTCTCTCTCTCTCTCTCTCAATCTTCCTCAGCTTCCTATCCCTTTGTCTTCCTCTCCCCTTCCCCCACCCCCCTTCCCTGCTCTTCACCTGGTACGAGGATTTATGGTGTGCGTCTTAGCGTGCGTCCTGAGGTTGACGTATGCGTCTCCCTGCCCGCCTCACACCACCACACTACACCTTTACACCACACCATGCGTCTCCCTGCCCGCCTCACACCACCACACTACACTTTACACCACACCATGCGTCTCCCTGCCCGCCTCACACCACCACACTACACTTTACACCACACCATGCGTCTCCCTGCCCGCCTCACACCACCACACTACACTTTACACCACACCAGTTGCCTGATATTCTACCTCAGACCCTCACATGGCCGCGTCTCCTCTAGCATTACATTCTAGCTACGTGTAATGTCAGACGATTATATGGAGATGATAGTGAGTCATAGGAGCCTCAAGTGGATGTATGCGTCTCCCTGTCCGCCTCACAACACCACACTACACTTCCCTACACTTTACACAATACCGGTTACCTGATATCATCCCTGTCTTTACCCTTAACCAACACAACACCCTGTTCACTTCAGCTAGGCGTAAAGTTGCCGTCTCTCCATCTCAAGCAGTGCCTCATTCATTTTCACCCTTTAGGCATCCTCCTCTTCGTCTTTCTCCTACGCTTCTCATTTACGCTCAGGTGATCTACGTATCATGAGTACTTTTATACCTTTCCTCCTCGTACGTACTTATTCCACCCTTCTCTGCTCTTACTTACTTATTTTCCCCCGCTCCTCCTCCTCCCACTCATACCTCTCCACTCTTCAGTATTTCCTCCCACCTCCTCTTCCTGAACCTCTTTTGGATTTTCTCCCCCTCCCAGCATCATCATAATTATCATCATTATCATCATTTCCTTTCATCATTAGCTAACTAATTCCCTCCTCTTCCTCCTTCTTCATCCCCTCCTCCTCCTTCTCCTTCGTCTTCTACTTCTCTTCCTCCTCCTCCTCCTCCTCCTCCTCTACAGTGTCATACGCCAGGTACCCTTCTTCTTTGCTATCCTTATCTCATTCTAGTAGTTCAGTTACTCTTCTAGGAGCTGCCTAGCATGGGCCAACCGGCCTACTGCAGTTATCCTCTCTTCTTATGTTCTTATGTTCTACGCCTCCCACCTACGCACGAGTACCTTCTCATTCTCTTGTACTCTTAGGCCTTTATGAATTCTCTGGGCGTTTTAATGAGCTTGGGATAAGAGAGAGAGAGAGAGAGAGAGAGAGAGAGAGAGAGAGAGAGAGAGAGAGAGAGATGGGGGGACAGTTCACCCTTATCCTCTTCCATTTTCAATATTCTGGATCTCATCTGAAGAAGAGATCAAAGCCTATCTTCCCTATCAAGACAAGTTAAGTGCAAGAGAGAGAGAGAGAGAGAGAGAGAGAGAGAGAGAGAGAGAGAGAGAGAGAGAGAGAGAATGAAATCAAGACGAAAGTGAAAGATACAGGGAAGGGAAGGGACACTGCAGACAAGGGAATGAGGAAGATGAGGAGGAACAGAGGAGGAAGGAGGGAAGAAAGAATTTAGATGGATTCACAAGATTTCAAGGAATTACTGATGAGAGAGAGAGAGAGAGAGAGAGAGAGAGAGAGAGAGAGAGAGAGAGAGAGAGAGAGAATTTTAAATCAACGGTAATCGTCACTAATTCACTGCTTTATATATACATACAACATAATTGCACTAAATTGGGTAAATAAAGGCGTGACATGATACAGTAAGGGCAGAATTAGTACGTATTAGTGCATATTTAAATACTGATTGATATTAGCAGAGTTAATCTGTTTATCTATAGCCAGACGCCATAATTCCGTAAAGGGTAGCCGTTTGTCTCTGAGTTAGTGGTTTTACGAGGAGGAACACTAATCCTACGCCAACCCACCTGTTAACACATAGGGAACACGTAAAGGCTGGTTATATGGTTACCACCCAGCGCTGTAAATTGTTTCCTGGCTTACAGGAAACCATTAGGCTGACGCTCAATGTAAAGTCGCCTAAAATGGAATGAGTAATGAAAAGTGAGAGGAAAGATCAAGTGAGCGAATGACGGTCGCCACCACCTACCACCAAACCTGATCCAACCTATGACAGCAATCTCTCAATTTTAAAAGCAAGTGTTGGGGACGCAAGATATGGCCAGCTACTGGTAGACGTCAGTGGAATAATTATTCATTCTAAATCCTCAGCGTTCATTGTCTTTATAAAAATGCCCAGTAGCTATGGCACGGTACTCCAGGAAAAATAACAAATAACCTGTGAAAGACTCATTTCGATGGAAAATATGAAAAGGCCGCGCGTGTTTGGTAATAAATTAATGAAAAATCACAGCAATACCAACCCTGATTCCACTATGGCTTAAGTTTAATGTGTACTAAAAAAAACAACAAAAAACAGCAGTACCAACCTTGATTCCACTGTGGCATGTTAATGTGTACTGCCGAGAGTCCCAGCCACAAGAATGTGTAGCAGTTCAGTCATGGATGGTAGATAACTTGGTGGAGAGGTGGACACGGCCAGAGTTAAGTCACTAGCAGCTGCAGTCCTTTACTCACATGTTATGATGAGGCATTTAAAGGAGAAGGTTGACGAATGAGAACGTAAACAAACTTCTAAATCAGTGTTTATACACTTATTTCCTTATCAGTCTTCGTTCGGGTACTCTAGATACTAATGTTTCGTTATAGCGTACACTTTTAATGGTGAAAATAGCTTATTCCTAGAGGTTTTTGTGGTAATTTTCAGACCGCACATAACCACATTCTTCCCGACGAACAACTCTGTGATTTATGGACAGTGTTCGGATGGCCTCCTTGTGTTGATGTTTATATATATATTTTTTCCATTAGATCAAGTGAATTTTCACACATTACACCACATTTCTGTTTCAAGATAATTTTAAAAGTGTTGTGATAAATAACGACATCAGATATTCCCTCCCAGTGAACCAGATTATCAAAGCTTGTATTATGGTGTAAAGGAATCGACCTCTGCCGAAAGAATTTCTTAACCATATTTTTTAGCAGAAAATGAATACTAATCATTGTTATCCCTCTGGACCCTTGATCAACATGTATTAATATTTTTACTGCTGAACTTATATGGTGGAATATAATCTGGTAGAATTTAAGGAATTTAGTATGTGTTAAGAAATGAGATGATGTAAACATAACAACGTGGGGCATTTCCGGTGTTTCACCCCAGCTGACTTCACGGGATTTTATTCAGTAAGAGTGAGTGTTAGAACCCTTAGAATGTTACTGGGAGAGACCCTGACATGTACTGAAGGAAGAGTGAAAGAATAAAGGGGAAAATGAATGAAGGGGAGAATGTATTGACAAAATGAATGGAAAAATAAAAGGACACTGGAGGGAAGAATGAAAAAATGAAAATGAAGGGAAGGATGAAAGAACGTCAAAGTGAAGGGAAGAATGGAAGAAGGACAAAATGCAGGGAAGAATAAAAGAACGACAAAGTGTAGGGAAGAATGAAAGGTTAAATAAAGTAGTACAGATAATGAATACACCCAACCCATTCACTACAATGCCGTGTTGTTTGGGTGTATTCTCGCTGCCTTCACACGATGATATTCAGTACATGAGAGGCCTTTGGTAGTGAAGGGGTTAATGAAGGCTGTATCAAACCCAGCCAGACAGAAAAGAGTCATGGAAGATAAATAAAATCGTCCGTAGGCAACAAGAATGAAGGAGAAAATAGTGATGTAGTTGGAATAAATGCATAAAGGGTGGAAGGATGAGGGAAAAGGAAATACTGAAGATATACATTAAAGCAGCAGTATTCTGTGTGTGTGTGTGTGTGTGTGTGTGTGTGTGTGTGTGTGTGTGTGATCCCCCAAATATCACAAGTTTTTCAAGGGCATGGTTGTTGGTGTAATGCGACCTGTGTAAAATGTGCAATTACATGTGCAGCTCTGACACCTAATAATGTTAATTGTGTTGGCAATGGACAGGGTTGGGAAAAGTGCATCTCAGACATTATATACCTGATTCACCAAGTTATGTGTGTTGTGAAATGCTGACTGATTAAATACTGAAGGATATATGCAACTTTTATGCCGAGAATAGTATATAAATTGTGTGTGTGTGTGTGTGTGTGTGTGAGAGAGAGAGAGAGAGAGAGAGAGAGAGAGAGAGAGTCTTGTAATTCCGAGCTGGATATGGAAGCCAGTGTATCGCCCATTATCCTCCCCTCTTCTCCTTTATCCTCATATCTTCCTTCATCGTCCGTCCTCTTACTCTCCTTTATCATCAACCCTTCCCTCACCTTTCATCCTCTTCATTTCACTCCCTGTGTCTCTTTTCCTTCACTTTCCCTCCTCCTCTTCTGTCTTATCCTCATCCCTTCATTCATCTTTCATCTTCTCTCTCTCTGTCTCTCTTATTTCGTCTTTCATAATTCTTGTCCTTCTTTCTTTCTCTCTTCCTTCACCTTTTATCCACTTCTTCGCCACTTCCTCGTCCTTCTTCTCTCCTCACTGCGCCATAAACTACTTGAACTGGCCATTCCCTGTCTCACCCCTGCTTGCTCCTTGTCCCCTCTTCTTCTTCCTCTTTCTTTCTCTTTCTACTGCCTCCTCCTTCTTCCTTTGTCCTATCTCCTTGCTATTTCTCTGTTTCTCTTCTGTTTCCCTCCTTTTCTTTTCCTCTTTGTCATTCCATCTTCCTTTCTTCCGCTGTCCTCTCTTCTTCCTGTCTCTCTTCTTGTCCTCTGTCTCCCTCTTCCTCTTCTTTTCCTTCATGTCTTTCCCTCTTCTTTTCATGTTTTGTCCTGTCTTCTTCCCTTCTCTCTTCTCGTCTCCTTGCTCCATTTTCCTCCTTTCATCTGCTTTTCTCTCCCATTCTTAAGCTTAAATTGAAAAGTAAGTTGTTCATTTAAGTTTAAGGCCAAGTTATGTGGAAAAAAAAAGGGTAGTAAAGTCTGTGTGTTCGGTGTATCCGTGTAACTACGTACGATAACTTGTGTGTACCTCTCTCTCTCTCTCTCTCTCTCTCGCCATAAAACTCCCGACTCACTCTCGACCACCCCGACCCCAGCCAGAGACAATCGAGCGTATATGTAGATGAACCTGGCGGGGCGGGGGGAGAGGGGAAGGTTTGGGGTTGGGGAGACGGTTTGTGGAGTGGGGTTGGGGAAAGGAAGGTGGGGTGAAAGGTAGGAAGAAGAGAACAGAAGAAGGAAGGAAAGGAGAAGGGTAGACTGGAAAGTGGGGGCAAAAAGAGAGGAAACGTAGAGGGGGCGAGGGGCTTGGGGGGGAGAGTTTGTAGAACATGGAGGAATAAAAGTGGGGAAGGGAAGGAGGGGGAAGGGGAGGAAAGGAGGAGGAGGGTCAGTATGTTCTGTACATTACCGGAGCACACGATTGAGGGGGAGGGGGACTGGTAGGAGAGGGGGAGGGGATGGGGCCAGGGGCTGTCACCGGCATCTCTCCCTCTCTCCGTCATCCCTCCTTCCTTCATATTCCCTCCATCTCCTCACACACACACACACACACACACACACACATTAATCGATGTATCACTTGAACACATTAATGTCTTGTTAAATTGGTGTAAACCATAACCGCATTATTTTCAAACCTAGTTCCACCGAGTGCGAACCGTAATGGAAAATAACACACGGGATAGAAATTAGACGTTATTTATCTTAAACAGTGTTCGGATGTGCACACTGATCGTTCACCTCTGCAGGTCGCCTTCCTCTTTGTCATTCATTTCCATCATATTGTCCTGAGGCTGTTTCTATCATTCACATCCCCGATAACTAAGGGTGTATCTTTTGTACTATGAATAGTGAAACAAGACGAAGACATCCCCAACCTCTCTCCCCTGCAACAGCCCCCACCTCCCCCCAGCCCCTGCCCCTCCTCCTGTCTATTCTTTTCAAAGGCGGAATGAACAAGTGCTGTTGCTTAGTGCGATTAAATATTGTATTCCAGTAATTCTTATCATCATTTCTTAACAAACTCATCGTGTTGTAATTAAATATAGCTAAAAACTATACATAGCTGAGCCGTAAAAAGTGGCTTATTGACTGTTATTAGTCTTGCTGTAAATCTGATCGGTAGCAACTTCAGTTGAGCTTGTGCATCGCGCATGTCTGTAGCATCAAGTGTACCAATGCTTCCGATGCACTCAGTGATTGAGAGGTGATATTTAATTTTATTTTCTAATATTAGTTGTCTAGGCTTGTGAAACTCTCAGAACCACTTTGTATTAATCCCGAAATGCAGATAGATTAGTCAGTAGCCTGTGTGGTTGTGTTTGATGCTTGTGGATTACGTAGCACGTTGGATTGTGGCAGGTGAGGTTACTGACTTGTGACACGAGACGGTTGGCACACCTGCGTTGCCCACCACGTGCCACCTACCCTGCTCCAAAACACTAGTTCCCGTCTCTTCCCGCAGGTGGCGTCGCAGAAGAAAGTATTCATTAATTTGTGTGGGATATGCGTCTTGTCGTGATCTCCGAGAACAAGAGTGACTGTGGACCTGATAGCCTCGCTCTGGTGTGAAGAGACGGGGCCTGACTGAGGTCCCGAAGACTCTAAGGTGAACTGCCCGGCCGCCACCCCGACACCACCGGCAAGGTCAGCCATTTTGATCGTCCTACATTTTGTAAGCGCAGGCTTCTTGATAATTACCTCATACTGTAACTTCCTTACCGGTTTAAACTGATTGCATTCATCATGTCGTTATTATCTGGATGTTCTATGGAATAGGGGAGGTATTATTATTGCTGTACAGTTAAATCATTTACGATAGTTAACGCTTACCTACCTGCCGGCTTGTGTCGTGCATGTTATTTTCTAAATGTGATAATGACAATTTAGAAATGATTAGCTGGATTTTATATATTTTCTTCCCCCTCCCTTATATTCACTTTCTTCCTCTTCTTCGTCGTCTTCCTCTTCCTCATCTTCCTCTTCCATCTCTTCCTGTTTCTTCCTCTTCTCTTCCTCTTCCCCCTCTTCCTCTTCCTCTTCTCCCTCTTCTTCTTCCTCTTCTTCCTATTCTTCCTCTTCATCCTTTTCCTCTTCCTCTTCTTCATCTTTCTTCTCCCTCTTCCTTCTTCCCCTTCTCCCTCTGTCTCATCCTCTTCTGCTTCCATTTTTTCCTCGGTCTTTCTGTTCCTCTTCTTCCTCTTTCTCCCTCCTCTTCTTCCTCTTCCCTTTCCTCTTCCTCTTTCATTTCCTCTACCTCATCTTTCTCTTCCCTTTCCATTTGTTCGTCTTCCTGTTCCTCCTCCTCTTGTTCTTCCTCTTCCTTTTCCTCTCCCTTTTCTCTTCCTTCATTTCGTCCTTCCTCCTCCTCTTTCACTTCCCCTTCTTCCATTTTTTTTTCTCCTCCTCTTCTCGTTTCTCGTCATCCTCTTCCTCCTCTTCCTTTCCTTCCTCCTCTGCTTTTACCTCTTCCTCTTCTTCTCCTTCATCCTGTTCCTTTTCCTCCTCTTCCTCCACGTCTTCCTTCTATTCTTCCTCATCTTACACCTCTTCCTTCTTTTCTTCCTCCTTCTGCCTCTCCTTCCTCCTCTTCTTCCTCCTGTTCTTCCTCATCCTCTTCCTAATCTTCCTTCTCTTCCTAACCTTCCTTCTCTTCCTCTCCTTCCTTCTCATTTTATTTCTTCTCTCCTTTCTTCTCTCATGTTCTTTCCTTTTTCTTCCTGCTCCATCATTCTTCTTCCTTACCTCCCCTTTCTTCACTCCTTTCTTTTCCTTCTTTCCATTCTTTTTCCCTCCAGTCTTCCTTCTCTCCTTTCTTCTTTCTTCCCTCCTTTCTTCTTCCCTCCTTTCTTCTTTCTTCCCTCCTTTCTTCTTTTTTCTTTCCTTTCGTCGTCCTTTCTTCCTTCATCTTCCTTACCTTCTTTTTCTTCTCATTTCTCTCCATTCTTCATTCTTCTCTCCTTTCTCCTCTCATTTCTTCGTTCATCTTTCTCCTATATTCTTCATTCTTTCTTTTTTCTTTCGTCTTTCTTCCTTTTCCTTTGTTTTCCTTATTTCTCATTTCCTTTTTTTCTTCGCCTTTGCTCTTTCTTCGTTCTAATTTCTTCTCCTTCTTTGTCCTTTTTTGTTTCCTTTCATCTTCTTTATTTTCGTTTCTGTTCTCCTCCTCCTCCTCATCATCATCATCATCATCATCCATTTCACTCCCCATCGAAAGAAAAATACCAAACGAAATGTTTCCTGAAAATAGGCAGATTTTGAAGGGACTCTGTTGATAGATTTCCTAACTTTTACTATCCTGTTCCTGTCTCTGGATCCCTCCCGTCCCATGTATTTGGGCAAGAGAGTTAGCCTAATATGATGGTAATTCTGTCAGTTAACACTCACTCCCCTTTATTAACTTACTTCGGCCCTTTTGGTTGGATTCACAGTCGTCTTTGGTGATGGTAGGAGGAGGAAGGGAAATGGTTGAGTGGAAGGAGGAAAGAAGAGCTAGTGGAGAGAGGAAAGGGGAGTTAGGAGGAATGGGAGGTGAACTGAGGGAAGGGAAGAAGTGATGCCAAGGAGTTTGCTGAGGAGGGGAAGGAGAACTTGAGGAGCAGGGAGTGCGGTTAAGTTCTTGGAATCAACTAGTTCTTAGCAAGCCGAATAAAGTCGATAGGAGAGAGCCAGACCGAATTTAACACCTTTTCTACGTGAGAGCTGCCCAAACCTAAAGTATAATCATGTGTGAATAACAAGTAAAATATGAAGGACGTCATCATTGGGAAGAGGTTACGGAAATTGCCTCCCCTAAGCCGAAGAATATCAGTCAGTAGCGTAGGTAAGATAAACACGAGACGTCACCTCCATTAGAGGCTGATGTATATATTGCCATCGTAGGTAATGGGGTAATTGAGGTAGAATACAACACCCTGAATATGAGAACTCTTCTGAATAAAATTATCCGGAGTTAGCCAGCATAAAATGAATAGAGATCATCGTAGTGACGGGATTAAGGCCTTTCACGGTACTGTGTGTTAGTATTCCATGTGTAATCCACTTGATTGAGGATATATTGTGTCGCGTAGTCCTAATATTCTAAGTGCATTATTACATTTCCCTGACATTAAATCCTTTCGGTACGATGACGTTCAGCTTAATTTGTTTGTGTTGTTGCCGCCACTGTTTCTCTCAGGTGAACCCCTTCAATATGGTTTGTTACGCGTGGCCGATACGCAATGCTTATATTCATATGTAATATTCAGAATCTGTAATATTCATTTATTAGTACCATGCGTAGCATTCTGTGAACGAGTTTATAAATATGAGACTGCAGGAAACAGCCTGGCCCAGCTGTGTGTGGATGTTTTTAAGAGCTGTTTCGAGCCACCTTCCTGTATCTGCTCACTGAAACTGAAAATGTTTTATTTAGCCAAAAACATGTATACATTAAGAACAATAAAAAACGTGAATATTTCATTGGCTGAGCCTTTTGAGGGAAAAACTCTCGTAAAAGGCACCTGATTTGCAACACTCTTGGGTTGCTGCTCTCTGTTTTGGCTATTTCAAAAGTATTTAATAAATAAAAGAGACAAGCAAACCTAACACAAATAAGTATATAGGCAAGAACACTCACCAAAACAAACATTCACACCTACAGTAAGCAACAATAATCGTGTCGTGAAATTTGGTGAAAACATAAGCTAACGGGCTAAGCGTCTGATACATTCGGCCGTCTGTCATACAGACGGTTCATAATGTTTCACGAGTTTCATTTAATCTTCGGACAAAACCGCAACACTACTACTGTTGCTCACTGTACATTCACAATATATGCACACTCGTACACTTGCATGCACGCATGCCTGTATTCACAATACATGCATGCACACACACAAATGCATACTTGCATTGATGATACACATACCTTAATACAAATGATCATATTCACATTCATTGTACAGTCATAAGCAGATTAATTTTCTCTCCTGAATTTTTTTATATGTAGCATAATATTAGAGGGATTGAATTATTTGTTTATATTGTTGTATGGAAGAATACCTTAGGGTAGCTGAAGAGCGATTTATTGAATAACTATATACGAATACATATTGAATACTAAGTTAATTACTTTATTGTCCTGGCTCTAATAAACCATAATTAATTGAGACCATACACCTTGGGGAAGCAGCCTAGGTATATAGATGGATAGATAGATAGTGTATCAGTGCCTGTGTGTATCAGTGCCTATTAGTGCCTGCGTGTATCAGTGCCTGCGTGTATTAGTGTGCGTGCATGCGCTGATCAGTGCTTGTATCAGTGTTTGCGTGAATGAATATGTGCGCACTCTTTCAGCCTCTTCCATTTTGGACTGAAAGAATCGTTCCATTTCCTCCACTTCCAAACCCAGCATCCTCTCACGTTTACCTCATTCAGTTGCATGCACTCACCTCTGCATCATGTTATCTGTCTCTGCCTCCTTCTCTCTGTCTCAGTCTCTCTCTCGGTCTTTCTACCCTTCTCCTTACCTGATTTCCTCTCCTCAGTTTTCCCTGTCCTCGTAACTGATCCAATCTCTCTCTCTCTAAATCTTCCTCTGCCTGTGCCTGTCTCTCTGTTAGTCTCTGCTTCCGTCTGTCTCTTTCTTTGTCTGTCTCGGCAGTTCCACTTAAGGTGAAGAGTTTTGAGATGTCATAAGTTGAATAAAATCTCTTGGTAGTTGCAATAATTAAATCTAGTAGACATCGTATTGAAGGGGTTCATTATAGTGTGGATACCGACAAGCAATTTTATTCATTTAGGAAGCAGACTTTCCTAATTGAAAGGGTGAGCTTTAGTCTTCACTTCCCCCTCATTACTGTTAGGTCATCGGATTGAAGGTTAGATGTCATAAGGTTTTGGCCCATATTATATGTGACTCTTGAGATTTCCTAACACGTTTTCCATAGCGAATTATTTTGTACATTACACCTTGGTGTCATTCTGAAGGTTACTAATGGAAATTGTGTCTATATCAAAACAATAAACGCAACATACTAAAGAATCCTTAAGGCTTAATACACATAAATCCCTAAAAAAAAAAAAAAATGGTGCTATGAAACCTGTGTCGCTTGCCACTGCGTCGGGAGTGTTTGTAAAGATATTATTCACTGACTTTAGTAAGTGGTTTGTGAGAACTGGTATGTATGTATATGCACTTGAATGTCCACACGTACTTGCTGCTTCTATTTGTCTGTCTATCTATCTGTCTATCTATCTATCCATCATGCTATCTATTATGATTTGTAATTATAATATCGAGTCCTGACATATACACGCTACGTCTCCAATCCTGGCTGAAAGAATTAGGGGGTGTCAGTGTGGGTAGCACACACGTCTACATGTGTATTCTATTCACACGTACACACACACACATGCTACTCTACATATTCTGTTCACACACATGGTACTCTGTATGTGTATTCGGTTAACACATACAAACACATACGCACACACACACTACGCTATGTCTGTCCTGCCCTGAGTGTAAGTGTAGTCTATTCATAAACCCACACACATAAACAGCTATTCTGTGTGTCCTGGCCTTTGTGTGTATGCATGTGGATATCAGTCAAGTACACACGTTTGCACACACACACACACACACACACACACACACACACACTACTGTCCTGGCCTTTGTGTGTGCATGTGGGCATTACTCAAGTACACACAGCTTCAAGCGCGCGCACGCACACACACACACACACACACACACACACACACACACACACACACACAACCACGTCCACCTCGTGCGATACTTGACTTTGGAAGGACCGACCAACAAAAGACCGCAATGCATAAACCACTTTGCCAATGCAGTAAATTTAGGCGTTTCGACAGGGACCAAGACTTTTACGAGAGAGTGAAATAGGGAGAGAAAGACTGAAGCCAAAACGTAGGTCACAGAATCAGATGGGAGGAGGGGGTTGTGTTTATAACGCTCTCTGAGTCTTATTTTAAGCCAGTCTTGCCTAACTTATCCATATTTGCTCGAACTGAACCTGGCCTAACCTCGAGTGACGTAATTCAACCTAAAATAACCCAAACTAATCTAACTTAACCTCACTTAACCCAGTCTAATTGTATTTAACCTCACTATCTCACGTAATCTCCCCATACCTAAACTAACTAATTCTGACGCAGCCTAACTGCATCTAACCCTGCCTAATCCTACCCAGTCTCACTTAACCATATCAAACCCGATCTAACGAAACCCACTCAAGCCTCAAATGACCAAATCCAACCGAAACCTAACCCAGCCTAACCCAACCCAATAGAACCCAACCCAAAATATATCAAAACCGAGCTATTCTAAAGCAATCTAACCTAATCCGTCTATATCTAGTCGATCTGAACCCAACCCAACCAAAAATTATCTAATCAGACCAAACCCTGCCCAAAGTGACCTAACCTAACTTTCGGTCGCCCATAAAATCGCTATATAAGAAATTATGCTCTCTGAAAGTCTACGGGTGTAACAGTCCAAGTTTCGCCGGTTCTGTGTACAAGTAGAAGATGGTGTGTGTGTGTCTGTCTATGTGTGTGTGTATCTGTGTGTGTGTGTGTGTGTGTGTCTGTGTGTTTACGGTGTGTGAGTTATGTTCTGTAAAGAAAAATTTATACTCTGTCTTTCTCTCTCTCTCTCTCTCTCTCTCTCTCTCTCTCTCTCTCTCTCTATATATCTTTACTCCAGTTCAGTTTAGAAGTGCATGTGTAAGTCTGTGTCTGACATTTTACCATATATTTCTGCCTGATTCGCAACGGCTTCAATATATCATCTTGTCTGGTCATTACTTACAGCCTCGTATCTGCATCATAAACCGTGAAATATTGTAACTGGCGGACCGTGGCAGGAATACGAGAGAAAAAGAGGTGGGATAAGAGAAAAAGAGCAGAGAGTAAAACCAAAAAAAAACAGAGTATGAGATAAAGAGAGCAAATGACTGAAACAAAACGCAGAATGGCATGAATGGGGCCAGAAAAAGTGAAAAAAAGAAGAACGATAAAAAGAACACAGGATAACAGTAATATACGGCTTGGATAGGTAGCTCTGAGGTCTGATTAGGACTATGAGGAGTGCAAGTATAAGCAGACGAGACTACGTGGTTCAGAGGCTGATGAAGGCTATGAGAAGACCATGCATGATTTGAGAGAGTTGTCATCGTATAATCAGAGAGGAGTACGACTCCCAATATCGTGTGTGTAATCATCAGTAAAAAGCCTTGCACGAGGGAGGTCGGAATCTAAAAACATGCTCTTGACACATCACTAATAAGAGGAGTGTAATAGATAATAAACACCGTTGCACGAGAGACAGGTGGGAGGCTTTGAAAAACATACCATCAACAGATTACCAATAGGACGTGTGTAATAGACACCCATATAACAGACACGAGAGTACACCCTTGCCTGAGAGATGGGGATCTGTAAACACACCAGTTATGCTACCAATTGGGAGAGTGTAATACACAGTAAACATGTTTACTTGAGAGGAGGCGGAAAGCTTTAGAAACACTCAAGTGATATATTAACATCCATATTAAAGAAAGCACTGAGATATCTATTAACGCTTGCCATAAAAGACTGAACCTGAGTCTGTTATCTCGCAGCCACATATGATAAGACATAAAACAAGGCATATCCAATGACTTTCAGTACAGCAACGTCTCTTCAAGCTTATTCTTACTTCAGACGATTTTATTCAACTTGGGCAACGTATCTGCTAATGAAACTTGGGCAGGATATCTGGTAAACAAGGCTGTATCTACTGCAGTTTTTCTAATTCCAGTATTTTCCACGACGCTCTTATACAATCGTCCACAGAGCGAAATAAACTGAAAACATTTGCTGTATTCCGGAAGAAGCAATCGTATCTATAAAAGGAACTGTTCTTAAGCAGTTCACCTTTAGTCACACGAAACACGGGACATACAAGCATATAAAGCTGCAGTAACACAAAGTACAAACAAAATATATAAAACAGACGAAAAACGGAGCAACAGTTACAGAAAACACATGGAGCACGAAGCAAACACAAGCGCTCTCACACACACACACACACACACACACACACACACACACACACAAAACTACGTCCACCTCGTGTGATACTTGACTTTGGATGGACCGACCAACAAAAAACCGCAATGCATAACCCACTAAAGCCCTCACTCCCGTACAACAATTACGCCAAGAGAGCTTAATGCAAATTGCCTCCCTCACCTCCCCCACCTCCCCCAACTCATCAACCTACTATACAGACGGCTCTGTGAATAACAATAAAGCAGGTGCTGCAGTCGTATGCCGAGAACACTCATTTGGCGTGCGTGTATCAGATGGAACCTCTACACTCCAGACTGAATTAATTGCAATTCTTACCGCCATGGATGATGCCCTAGACATCAACCCAACATCCCATACAATCATCCATACAGACTCCGCCAGCGCAATACAAACGCTAAGAAAACAGGATCCGTCTGATAACACTCATTTAATTACTGACATAATTGCCACCGCGCAAGAAATACGAGATGCTGGCGGAACTATCACAATTAATTGGATACCCAGCCATGTAGGTATCAAAGGGAATGAATTGGCAGACCAACTAGCCAAAGAAGCCACGGAATATTCACACGTTCAGGTTGACATAACACCGAGCCTCACTCAGATCAAAAGAACAATTAAAATGCAGGCAGCAACAATCAACCGCTCAGAACACGAGCATCAAGTCCAGGCGGGCTCCCCTTCTGCAATATGGTATGCTGCCGCTACAAAATATGAGCCAATAAATGCTATTAACAAATTCAAAAGCAGAACACTTAAAAGTATACGACGCCTCCGCCTGGGATATAAGTGTAAAGCTCATATACTCACAAATGAGGCACAACCCAGCACGTGTGAAAACTGCAACACTGATACCCCATTCCCGTTTCTCCACTATATTCTCAGCTGCCGAAACACCAATAAATTTAACAGACCTGTCAATCTCCCCAACCCAGATACACCCCGCATAAATACGGCAGCCAGCCCCGAGGAGACACTTAAACAAGCAGCTGCTGCAGTGATTGCTAATACACCCATAACAACCCTAGCAAACATCACTGCACACTTCCCCCCACCCTTTTAAAATCACTCAGTCAGGCAGCCACAACTGTCTCAGTCACCATGCCCCCTTCCATACGGTTCAGGTACCGTTAATCCCCGCGCCTAACGGTCACCTTGTCACCTGTTCCATTATACCCTCCCACTCTAAAATCACTCGTGTGTTTGTGCCTGCATGCGCGGATGTTTTTATACATCAACGTGTGCAGGCATATGATGCACCTGTGAGCTATATTATTTAATATTTAAAAAAAAAAAAAGACCATACAAAACCACCACGGTGGTTTCTTCCCCCTCAAATACAGCCCACACAACCAACTAAGAAATCCAGTCAAAAATCCAGTGACTGGGCTAATGTAAGGCCCGGCCCTCCCTATAGGGGAGGAAATCGTCAACGAACGAACGCATAAACCACTTTGACAATGCAGTAAATTTAGGCGTTTCGACAGGGACCAAGACTTTTACGAGAGAGTGAAATAGGGAGAGAAAGACTGAAGCCAAGACGTAGGTCACAGAATCAGATGGGAGTAGAGGGTTGTGTTTATATGGTTTTCTGAGCCCTATTTGTGTATGCGTGATCGACTCCTTATATTTTAAACTTCACTCATCTTCCTCGTCGTCGTCGTCGTCGTCGTGTCTCTCCTCCTGCTCCTGCTCCTCCTCCTCCTCCTCATCATCATCATCATCATCATCATCATCATCCGAACCTCCTTTCCCACCCAAGGGCAGGGTGAGGTGTAGCAATGTCCAGACAGCACAGAATTGCCCAAGGTATTCTGTTGAAGGCATACATGTTTTTATGCTCTCGAGTTCCTTTTTCTTTCTTTTTTTTTCCACAGTGTTGTAGTTCTCGTTGGCTGTTTTGTGTTTGGTTTTTGTGCTCTCTCTCTCTCTCTCTCTCTCTCTCTCTCTCCTCTTTGGGGTGTTTATGCTCCTCTCCTGAACAGCTGTCTTCCTGAACTAAATCAAACAGAAAGGTAACGAACTCTCTCCCATCCATGAAACTGAAACCAAACAATATTTCCCCATACATTTCAGCGTGTATGATAGTTCTGAGTAGCCAAAATATTTGTTTATGCTAAAAAAAAAGTTCTATCTATCTATCTATAGCCCGACGCCCTAATCCCGCAAAGGGTGGCCGCAGACAAAACGCCTCCAAGTCACTCTGTCACTCTGTCACCCACCATTTGACTCCCCTCCCCCCAACTCACCCCCCCCTCCCTCATAATATATTTCTTGAAATGTGAGGTGCATAGTTATTTCACAGCTCTGTCTTCTGTTCAATTGTTAAAATTTAAACAGAAAGTGTTGTATTTCACAGCTCTTTGCCTTACTTCAGAATGCAAAATATAGTGGGAGTGTAAATATTCTTTGTTTACCTCGCCATCACTGTTCAGATTTCACTGCCCGACGTCTGTGTTGGTACCAGGACACTATCAAGCATTGTCTTGCCTTCCATGTATTCATTTCCTGCTTTCAAATCACTATTTTCCACTGCTTCTCATTAATAATCTTTTGTCTTCCTGTCTTCCACATTTGCATTTCCTACTTCAATTCACCATCTTACACTTGGTCATTAAGTAACTTATTTTCTCCTTCCTCTTTCTTGCTCCCAGCCTACGCACTCTTTCAGCCTCTTCCATTTTAGACTGAAAGAATCGTTCCATTTCGTCCACTTCCAAACCCCGCATCCTCTCACGTTTACCTCATTCAGTTGCATGCACTCACCTCTGCATCATGTTCTCTGTCTCTCCCTCCTGCTTTCTGTCTCAATCTCTCTCTCTGTCCTTCTACCCTTCTCCTTACCTGATTTCCTCTCATCAGTTTTCCCTGTCCTTGCAAGTGATCCAATCTCTCTTCCTCTAAATCTTCCTCTGCTTGTGCCTCTGTCTCTCTGCTAGTCTCTGCTTCCGTCTGTCTCTTTCTTTGTCTGTCTCGGCAGTTCCACTTAAGATGAAGAGTTTTGAGATGTCATAAGTTGAATAAAATCTCGTGGCAGTTGCAATAATTAAATCTAGTAGACATCGTATTGAAGGGGTTCATTATAGTGTGGATACCGACAAGCAATTTTATTCATTTAGGAAGCAACCTTTCCTAATTGAAAGGGTGAGCTTTAGTCTTCATATCCCCCTCATTACTGTTAGGTCATCGGATTGAAGGTTAGATGTCATAAGCTTTTGGGCCATATTATATGTGACTTGAGATTTCCTAACACCTTTTCCATAGCGAATTATTTTGTATATTACACCTTGGTGTCATTCTGAAGGTTACTGATGGAGATTATGTCTATATCAGGAAACCATTTACTATGCTGGGTTGTAACCATATAACCAGATTTTGGCGCCTGGTGGGTTAGTGGGTAATTGTGATGTTCCAATTGGATTGAGCCAGTGAAGGTTTATATCCAAGGGGTGATTGGGGTTGATTGTTTATGTAATGCCACTCAGGAATGAGTGAGGCTGGTCACTCTCATCTTAAATGTCGGGACCAGTTGCCTAGCCCTGGGCTCCTATGCTCCACATGGGCCAATGTAGGATTGGATGATGGGTAGATGGATGAATTATTATTAAAAACATCTTGCATTTGGTATTGCCAAGTTATTTAACTCATGTTGTCTCCAGTTGATAATGTTCTTGCTGCCAACAAGCTACTTTTGTTAATCAAGGTTTGAAAGGAAAGAACTAATGTATAGTATATTTTCAGGTGTGTGAGTTGACTGAGCCATGGAAACCGCCTACAGAGAGGGAGCAGGGGGGGAGAAGAAAGCCAAATTAATACCAACCAGCTGCCACCTTAATACCAGCCAGCTGCCTGGACTGGAAACCAGAAGTTCCCTTTCTCCTACGGTCCACCATCCTCCTCATTTGGCATAAGGAGTTGAGGGAGAAGGAAGAGGAGACTGAGGATAAGGTAGGAATGGAGAGGTATATGAGAGGGGGGGAGCAGTGAAATGGCAGGAGACAGGGTGACTTGGAGGCAATTTGTTTGTGGCCACCCCTTACAGGATTAAAGGGTCCGGCTATATGTAGACAGGTGGTGTAGGTTTATTCAAACCAGAGACCAGTATCTCATTTTGGTGTGTGTTTGATTTTTTGCTGAGCAGATAGATGATGATTGGATGACATTTGTATGGGGGAGTACATAATGAGGGTTGACAGCAATTATTTAACTTGAAAAGTTGGATGGATTATTGGATGGGTTTTATGAAATGCATGTGTTTCGTTTTTGTTTTCGTTTTTAAAGGCTCCAACATGCTTGCATGTGTCGGCTTTGGTCACCTAATGGCGGCTCTCCATGCTGCACTATCCATTGCAGCCTCCCTGTTCAGTCCCTTAACCCTAAGGTCACACTTCATGACCTCGTCCCATGTCTTTCTTGGTCTACCCCTCATAACCCCACCCCCAATATTAACACTTCTCACCTTCCTCACCCAATTATCATCCCCCATCCTCTTCACATGTCCAAACCACCTCAAGCTACCTCTCCTCATCACAACACCAATACACTCCAGTCCCATCCTACCTCTCAACTCTTCCATTGTAAACCCAGCCCCTCCAGGCCTTGGACGCAGGGACGCACTGCACATCCACCTAATCATTGTCATTTCTGTATGTCTGAGCCAGCGAATGTCTTCCTCCTTCACTGCCCAGGTCTGACTGCCATACAGCATTACATTCCTAACACATGCTGCATACAAAGACCCCTTAGCACGTAGGGAGAGCCCTCTCAATGTCAGGAGAGGCAAGAGCTCCTTGAACTTCTTCCAACCACTTTTCACCCTAGCCACAGAGCTAGCTCCAGCCTCACCTCCAGCACACAACATGTCTCCCAAATAACAAAACTCTTCCACACGCTCAAGAGATTCACCAGCAAGTTCAATCCTTTCACGTTTGACAATCTCCACCTGCTCACCCCGACACGCCGTACACATAAAATCAGCATTATCTCGCAGTCTACCTCTGATACCACTATATCTCTTATGCACCCATTTATCACACACACCGCACAAGATGGAATTACTTCCCACGCCCTTATGGCAAACTGCACATGGCCACTCTCCCTCGTCTTTGACAGTACCGCCACCAACCCTAGATATCATCACTTTTGTTTTATCTGCATTTACCCTTAAACCCTTTTGCCCCATACCATCTCTCCACTTCCTAAACATTTCCTCCACCTCCCTTTCATTCTTTGCAATCAACACCAAATCATAAGCATACAACAATTCCCACGGGAGTCCTTTTCTAAAGTCACGTGAAAGGGCTTCAAGTACCATGATAAACAACATGGGACTCAAGACTGACCCCTGATGCACACCAGCATTCACGGAAAACTCATCACTCCAATCTCCATTCACTCTCACCTGGGTGTGAGGACCCACATACATGGCCATAACCACCCTAACCAGCCACTCCTCCAAGCCAAGCTTTCTCATTGCCCACTTCACCACCTCTCTAGGGACTCTGTCAAAGGCCTTTTCCAAATCAAGAGAAACGAAATAAAGATCCCTTCTCCTACCAATATATATTTTTCCTGAAGCTGTCGAGCAATGAATATGGCATCGTGGTCCCCCTACCTGGCATAAACCCAAACTGCATCTCATCAATATTCACTCTTTCTCTAATCATACCTTCTAAAACTCTCTCCATTACCTTCATTATCTGATCTAAAAGCTTTATACCTCTGTAATTTCCTCTTTCCAGGGCATCACTTTATACACATTTACAATTACACACTTCAGCCAATCATCTGGGACAACACACCCATAAATAATCCTATTTATCATGTCAGTGACTAAACTCACCCCTATATCGCCTGAGGCCTTCAACATTTCGGCGGTCAACCCAGACACACCTGCTGCCTTCCCCACCCTCATCCTGGCTATTGCCTCACTCACAGTAGCAGTATCAATCAAAGGCCAAGGGCCAGACACTGGATCTGCTGGCTCCAAACCTTCCCTGTCCCAGTGAAACTCCTCATTCAACAACCGGTTATAATGCTCTCTCCATGCATCTTTAATATCCTCACTGTTCACCACTACCTTTCCTTCATGATTCTTCACACACTGCTCACCTATGATATCCCGATTATCCCGCTTCACCTGACCTGCCACCCTAAATATATTTTTCCTTTCCCCATGATTTAGGTTATCAAGTAATTGTCTCTGTGACTCAGACTTTGCCCTGTATACCTCTCTCCTAGCCCTACGCTTGGCAGCCAAATATTCCTCTTTGCTACCACCCTTCTTCCATTCCTGGAAAAGCCTTCTTTTCTCCTTAACTGCAGCTTCTACACCCTCATCCCACCACCAAGTTACTTTATGTCTTGGTGGTCCTCTTGTCCAGCCACATGTTACATCAGTAACTCTCAAGAAATATTTCTTGAGGGCTCTGTATTGTTCATTAACGCTTTTGTCTACAGCTCCCTGTTCAGCCACCACTCTCCTCAACTCGCTATAGAAGCCATCCCTTACTACTTGGTTTTTCAGCTTTCATATTTTCCTCCTAGGTACACCCGCGAACCAAAGTTTCAGTACCCCCCTCGATGGAAGGAAGTTGAAGTCAGGGTTAGAGAGAGGGCAGGTGAACGGACAACTGTGAGTGGTACTTTGGAACTGAGCTACGAGGCGAATAGTGTGAAACCTAATGACACTGGATTCGAAACATTTCCATGCAATTCACCTGCAAAACATTATGCGTTCATAACATACATACTGTAACATATAACATAGACTACTGTGTTATCATGGTGTCCTGTGATACTGACCCATCTGTTTCGGATCCTCATCACACAAATAAAGCACCGAGCCAGTTGTATATAAGTTGCAACTTGTCATTATAACTGCAGTCATAATTTTTGTGAATGTTATCCCTGGATTGTCTATAGCTATTATAAAGAATGATTGTGAATTTAATGTTGATTTTCACAGTAGTTGTGCGGATGGTTATAAATGTGGCAATTATTTTATGTGGACGACTAAACCACATTGTGATGGACAGCGGAGAGCATTCGCCAATAATTTACTATAACCAGATGAAATTATGCACGTATAACCAGATGAAATAATGCACGTATGAGGTGAAGCCTTGGCTTCACCTCATACGTGCATTATTTCCCTTCAGTCGTTGCCTCATTTATTACTCTTACTTCCCGGTATCCTCTTACTGCGAGTCGTCATATTCCTTGGAGGGTTTCTTGTCGTCCGATCCTATAACCCCTACTGTATTACATTATTCCTCGCATCATCACTCCAAGACAAACAACGTTAGGACAAGACTGCTGAATTTGTTAATACTACCATTATTGCCACTGCCACTACTACTGTAATCCCCCGTTTCATATTGTCTAATTTCCCTCACAGTACTACTACTGCTGCTCCTATTACTACTCCACTATAAATCTGTATAATGATAAATATGATTGTTCTTATGTCTGTGTATCTGTTAATCATAATTATTGTCCCTGTCCCACCGTCGACAACTCGTCACTGACCCGGCACCGCTACTCCAGTTCCCACCCACAATGGATTCTACTCCTCCCCCACTCCGACACCACATTACCCTTCACCTCATCCTTGGGGTAGAAGGCCTGTTGTTCACCCTTTACCTGTGAATATACATGGCATGCATTAATGATAAAAAAGAAGGCATTTAAGAGCTAAACGCTAATCGGCCTCTAAAATGTTCTGTTTGCCAAGTCCAAACTTTAGGCCATATATTGATACCAAGAAGGTTTTATGTTGATAGCTCAAGCCGTTCATGAGATATAATAGGAACACACACACACACACACACACACACAGATGCAGTTAAAAACATGATCGCTCTGCCTTCTAAAGGTAGGCAATAATAATGTAATAATAACAACAACATCGTAGATGTGTACTGTAGTGTTCCTAACATTACACTTAATAACTGCAGACCCACACGTGCTTATATTACTGAGCACTGATATACGAGTATTAACCACAAAACCGACCACAGACCACAGACCGTTCTTATCATTACCACTGCACCTTCCCAATAGCACTTCACCATGGTAATACAACCCACTGTAGTCCTCTGTGAGATCGCTACACGTGTTTGGGAAAAATAACAGTGCACAACATGCCTACAAACCACTAAAATAAGCATATGATGTTTCACTGACATCCATCAAATAGCCTAGGAGAAGTTACTGGACAAACAAACAAACGACTGGACACAGACAGACAGAAGCAGAATGTCTCGCATTGGTATGTAATGACCTGACAAAACTCTTGTGATCCTGCATTGCAGGTGTCATCACAGTAATAATAATAATAATAATAATAAATCACATGTTATTAGGCACGATACTGAGAAGGACACACACTGGCATGGCATGTGTCGACGCAATGCAGAATCTGTTTGCCATGACAGAAGGTTGGGTTGCGGTCAAACATTAATTTAGTATTACTAAAACCCTACCATTACAGCATATTATGGCACTGGTTGGTTTTATATGTCACAGCTGTTTTCACTTGTTTTATCAGGGAGATTATGGTGTTTGTCCTCCTCTGTATCATGGATATTAACATGTGATTACTACTACTACTACTACTACTATTATTACCACCACTACAACTACTACTACTGCTACTGCTACTGCTATTACTATTACTACGATTATTATTATTATGATTATTATTATTATTATTATTATAACTATGATGACACCTACAAAGCAGGATCGTAATAATTTTGTCAGGTTGTCATATACCGATGCGAGACATTCGGCCTCAGTCTATGTCCAGCCGTGTGTTTGTTCGCTAACTTCTAGGCAATTTACTGGATGTCAGTGAAACTTTCATGGGTTGTAGGCATGTTGTGCGCTGTTATTTTTCCCAAACGTGTGTAGTGATCCCACAAAGGACTTCAGTGGGTTGTATTACTATGGTGAAGTGCTACAGGTAAGGTCCAGTGGCAATGATAGGAACGGTCTGTGGTCGGTTCTGTGGTTAATATATCAGAGCTCCGTAATATAAGCACGTTTGGGTCTGCAACTTTTATAATTATGTAATGTTCGGAATACTGCAGATGTATGTTGTTGCTGTCAATTTTATAATTATTCTTATTAATGCATGCCACGTATATTCACCGGTAAAAGGTGAACAACAGGCCTGGTGGCCCAAGAAGGAGGTGAGGGGTAAAATGGTTCGGAGTGGGAGAGGAATAGAGCTCATGGCGGGTGGGAGAGAGGGGGGTGGGGTGCAACTGGGGTAGCGGTGCGGGGTAAGTGACGAGTTGTGGACGATGGGACAGGGACAATATGATTAACAGATACACAGACATAAGGACAATCATATGTATTATTATACAGATTTATAGTGGAGTAGTAATAGGAGTAGCAGTAGTAGTACTGTGAGGGGAATTGCAGTAGACACAATGGGGAAAGGGGGAATAGTAGTGGCAGTGGCAATAATGGTATTAACAAATTCATTAGTCTTGTGCTAACGTTGTTTGTCTGGGAGTGATGATGTGAGGAATAATGTAATACAGTAGGGGTTATAGGATCGGACGACAAGAAACCCTCCAAGGAATATGACGACTCGCAGTAAGAGGATACCGGGAAGTAAGAGTAATAAAAGAGGCAGCGACTGAAGGGAAATAATGCACGTATGAGGTGAAGCCACAGTTAAGGCCTTGATAACAAGACGGAGCAGGATACCACAGCTGTGTCGTCGTTGTCTCATAATATTTTGTGTTGTTTACATCTAATTTCATCTGGTTATAGTAAATTATTGGCGAATGCTCTCCGCTGTCCATCACAATGTGGTTTAGTCGTCCACATAAAATAATTGCCACATTTATAACCATCCGCACAACTACTGTGAAAATCAACATTAAATTCACAATCATTCTTTATTATAGCTATAGACAATCCAGGGATAACATTCACAAAAATTATGACTGCAGTTATAATGACAAGTTGCAACTTATATACAACTGGCTCGGTGCTTTATTTGTGTGATGAGGATCCGAAACAAATGGGTCAGTATCACAGGACACCATGATAACACAGTAGTCTATGTTATATGTTACAGTATGTATGTTACGAACGCATAATGTTTTGCAGGTGAATTGCATGGAAATGTTTCGAATCCAGTGTCATTAAGTTTCTCACTATTCGCCTCGTAGCTCAGTTCCAAAGTACCACTCACGGTTGTCCGTTCACCTGCCCTCTCTCTAACCCTGACTTCAACTTCCTTCCATCGAGGGGGGTACCGAAACTTTGGTTCGCGGGTGTACATAAGTCCTCTTTTTCATCACTTGTTCTTTAAGCAACATATCACAAATCAATAGTTTGTGCTGCTGCACACACTCCTCACTTCCTATAACTTTAACATCCCTCACTAACCTCCTATCGGCCCTCCTAACCAGAAAATAATCTATCTGACTGCTATTTCCCCCAGACTCATACGTAATTAACCTACTGTCTCTTTTCCTAAAATATGTGTTGCACACAATCATGTCCGTTGCCTCCCCAAACTCGAGTATCCTTTCCCCTTCTGCATTCCTTAGACCATATGCACATCCCCCATGCACTCCTTCATAACCTTGTGCTGCTTCACCAACATGACCATTTAAGTCCCCACCCAAAATCACTATCTCATCATCCCGCATACCACCCACTACACGTATTAAATCATCCCAAAATCTATCTTTCTCTGATTCATCCAATCCTGCCTGTGGAGCATATGCCGATATAATCACAGCTATCTTTCTTTCCAACAGAATTTTCACTACCAATATCCTATCGCTTACTCTCAAAACATTTATAACATATTCCACCCATTTCTCCGCAACCATCACACCAACACCTCCATATCCGTCTGTCCCCCCCTGCCAAAACATCTTATAGCAACAGTCCTTCCCAACAATCTTTCTGGCTGATCCACCCCTGTACCGGACTTCCTGCAGACACGCCACATCCACCCACCTCCTACTGAATGCCTCAACGACTTCCCCTGCTCTTCCCCTCAAACTTCCCACATTCCGTGAGCCCACCCTCATCCCCATGGATGATTTACTGTCCTCAGGCTTGCTTTGAAACTTATTTTGTTTTGTCATCTTCAGTATTAATAAAGGGGGACAGACACAGCACAGGTCCCACTCACTGCACAGTCCCAGGTCCAGGCAGTGGATATGGGACCCCTAGCCCACCAGCTTACCAGTGGCTGTGGTAGTGGCCTCGGGGCACCCTGCCAGGACAGCTGCAGGGACACCCTCCAAGCGCGTCTTGGCACTACAACTATCCCGCCATTATACACCCACTGATAGGGCAGCCTCCTGGGGCGCTACTCCCAGGTTCGGGCCTCCTCTCTATTGGGCGTAAGCGGCAGCCTGGGAACCGCAATGCCCTGTACCCTCTAGCACAGGCCCGAGCCCCATCTCGCCCTGGACCCATGATCTATGCCGGCGGAACCCCCGCCACGCCTCCCCCCAGAAGTCCGCCACTAGGTAACGGGGGCGAAGTTTTCTGGCCGCATGCCCTTGCTGGCGCCAACCCCTGTAACGTAGTGGGATACGTTGTGTGAAATGTAAAGTGCATGTGGTGTAGTGCATAGATAGTTAGAGGAAATGTTTGGGAGAGTATGCTGGTCTACTCTCCATGTTACTGTCACACTGAAAAGGTCAGCAAAGGGGGATGGTTAGATAGCTAGTGAAACAGGAGCTCCAGATCTCCCTATCACCAGCATTCCCATTCCCCTCGGGAGTACTACCCTGTTCGGCCCGTGCTACGGCCTCCTCCTGTGTGTGGATAGTTATGCCTGTGTTGTGGTATCAGGATTTCAGGGCCTTGAATGATGTGTGGGGATGTGGCCCATTAGGCATGCCATTGAGACTTAGAGTGGTTCTCGTTATTCTTAAAGTAGTTATTATTATTACTATTATTATTATTTGTGGTAGGTAGGGGCGCTCACCATCCACTCACTCGATGTAGCGCTGTTCTCGGGTGTCTGCCCTTTCCTCTCCTCCATCCTTCTTTCCTTCAATTCTCTTCTGTCTTTCTTTCCTTCATTCTTTCCTTGTCCTTCTGCCTACGGGTGACTTTACATTCCCTCTTCTGTCTTTCTTTCCTTCATTCTTTCCCCTTCCTTCAGCCTGTGGGTGACTACACTGAGTGACAAGTCAAATGGTTTCCTGTGCACCAGGAAACCATTTACTATGCTGGGTTGTAACCATATAACCAAATTTTGGCGCCTGGTGATTTAGTGGGTAATTGTGATGTTCCAATTGGATTGAGCCAGTGAAGGTTTATATCCAAGGGGTGGTTGGGGTTGATTGCTTATGTAATGCCACTCAGGGATGAGTGAGGCTGGTCACTCTCATCATAATTGTCGGGACCAGTTACCTAGCCCTGGGCTCCTATGCTCCACATGGGGCAATGTAGGATTGGATGATGGATGGATGGATGAATTATTATTGAAAACATCTTGCATTTGTTATTGACAAGTTATTTAACTCATGTTGTCTCCAGATGATAATGTTCTTGCTGCCAACAAGCTACTTTTGTTAATCAAGGTTTGAAAGGAAAGAACTAATGTGTAGTATATTTTCAGGTGTGTGAGTTGACTGAGCCATGGAAACCGCCTACAGAGAGGGAGCAGGGGGGGAGAAGAAAGCCAAATTAATACCAACCAGCTGCCACGTTAATACCAGCCAGCTGCCTGGACAGGAAACCAGAAGTTCCCTTTCTCCTACGGTCCACCATCCTCCTCATTTGGCATAGGGAGTTGAGGGAGAAGGAAGAGGAGACTGTGGATAAGGTAGGAATGGAGAGGTATATGAGAGGGGGGGATCAGTGAAATGGCAGGAGACAGGGTTATTAAAGTACTTATTATTATTACTATTATTATTATTTGTGGTAGGTGGGAGCGCTCACCATCCACTCACTCGATGTAGAGCTGCTCTCGAGGGTCTGCCCTTTCCTCTCCTCCATCCTTCTTTCCTTCCATCCTCTTCTCTCTTTCTTTCCTTAATTCTTTCCTCATCCTTCTGCTTACAGGTGACTTTACACCCCCTCTTCTGTCTTTCTTTCCTTCATTCTTTCCCCTTCCTTCTGCCTGTGGGTGACTCTACACTGAGTGACAAGCCAAATGGTTTCCTGTACACCAGGGAAACATTTACCGTGCTGGATGCTAGTCATTGGTAGTTCTTAGGCTGATGAGGACTATGAGGAGTTCAAGTATAAGCAGACGAGACTACGTGGTTCAGAGGCTGATGAAGGCTATGAGAAGACCATGAATGATTTGAGAGAGTTGTCATTGTATAATGTGTGCGACTCCCTTTATGGTGTGTGTAATCAGCAGTAAAAAGCCTTGCACGAGGGAGGTCGGAATCTAAAAACATGCTCTTGACACATCACTAATAAGAGGAGTGTAATAGATAATAAACACCGTTGCACGAGAGACAGGTGGGAAGCTTTGAAAAACCATCAACAGATTACCAATAGGACGTGTGTAATAGACACCCATGTAACAGAGACGAGTAAACACCCTTGCCTGAGAGGTGGGGATCTGTTAACACACCAGTTATGCTACCAATTGGGAGAGTGTAATAGACAGTAAACATGTTTACTTGAGAGGAGGCGGAAAGCTTTAGAAACACTCCAGTGATATATTAACCTTCATATGAAAGAAAGCACTGAGATATCTATTAACGCTTGCCATAAAAGACTGAACCTGAGTCTGTTATCTCGCAGCCACATACGAAAAGACATAAAACAAGGCATATCCAATGACTTTCAGTACAGCAACGTCTCTTCAAGCTTATTCTTACTTCAGACGATTTTATTCAACTTGGGCAACGTATCTGCTAATGAAACTTGGGCAGGATATCTGGTAAACAAGGCTGTATCTACTGCAGTTTTTCTAATTCCAGTATTTTCCACGACGCTCTTATACAATCGTCCACAGAGCGAAATAAACTGAAAACATTTGCTGTATTCCGGAAGAAGCAATCGTATCTATAAAAGGAACTGTTCTTAAGCAGTTCACCTTTAGTCACACGAAACACGAAACATACAAGCATATAAAGCTGCAGTAACACAAAGTACAAACAAAATATATAAAACAGACGAAAAACGGAGCAACAGTTACAGAAAACACATGGAACACGAAGCAAACACACACACACACACACACACACACACACACACACACATGTATACATAAAATATTCACACATTCACTCACATGTGCACCAGGCAAGCATATATATAAAAAAAAATGTTAGTGTACACCATGCATGAGATAACATGTACGTGCAGAGATATTCGCAAAGTGGAATGACAATTTTTTATGCCTTATTCTGAGAGAAATCCACATTTATAATATTAGTTTTATGTAGCCATATAATGTGCAGTTATAGTAATCATTCCATTTTCCTTGCAGGGACAGTGTGTACCGTCCTCCTTTGTTTTCACCCATCGCAGGATCTTTGGTGAGTACAATGAATATTGAGAAAACTACTTCATTATATAGCACAGTACCTAGTAAGTCATTGATTTATAATAAGTTAATTCTGATAAATATGATGAGTATGCCATTAGTTCGTCCATACATACTTAGATATTTGGGTTTATATATCAACATAGGAACTAGATAAGAGTCGTGTTGTCCTGGTTATAACCCATAAAGTACATGTATAAGATATCGTTACAGTACGTCTTAATTCTGATCAGTGTGACAGATATGCCATTAATTCAGACATTATGTTAACCATTTGGAAGCTTCCGGTGTTGCTGTTTGCTGATGATACAGTATTGTTGAGTGAAGATGAATGAGAGTTGCAAGGTTTGGTGAATGAATTTGGGACAGTGTGTAGGAGGAGGAATCTGAAAGTTAATGTAAACAAAAGTAAAGTTATGGTGTTCGAGAGGAATGAAGTCACAGAGTGTGCAGTGAGGTTAGTTGGTGAGGATATGAAGAATGTGAGTGCATTCAAGTACTTGTGTAGTGTGATGAGTAAGGATGGAACTTTGGGGGATGAAGTGCGTGAAAGGGTACAGCAGGGAAGGAAGGTTGTTTGTACACTGAAAGCAATGATGAGAAATAGGGAAGTGAGTATGGGAGTTAAGAAGTCACTGCATGATAGTATTGTGATCCCTACCCTGACGTATGGAAGCGAGGCGTGGACCTTGCAAGAGGGGAACAAGTCAAGAGTGACAGCAGTGGAAATGAGTTACTTGAGAGGAGCATGAGGAGTGACGTGGAGGGACAGGTTGACGAATGAAGAAGTGAAGGAACGTTGTGGGGTGGATGTGAATGTGATTGAGAAGATTGGGAGAAATACACTGAGGTGGTTTGGACATGTGGAGAGAATGGAGAATGAAAGACTGACTAGAAGGGTGTATGTAGGTGAAGTGGAGGGAGGGGTAGACCGAGGATGAGGTGGAGGGATGGAGTTGAGAGGTATATGAGGGGGGGTGAGTTGGGGGGAGGGTAGTCAAATGGTGGGTGACAGCGACTTGGAGGCGTTTTGTCTGCGGCCACTCTTTGTGGGATTGGGGCGTCGGGCTATAGATAGATAGATAGATCTATCGGTGGATAAATCAATAGTTATATGGTGTCACGGTAGGGTCAGGCTCCATATTACCTCACCCTTACCAGCTTACTTCGGCATTTGTCAGGTTAATATACATAATACATTCACTGTTATGTCCATCCATCTCTCTCATTCTCCTCATCTCACCCTGTTTACTCCCCTCTCATCATCATCATCATCATCATCATCATCATATTTCCCAGTTCTGTATTATATAACCATCTTTTTTTTTTTTTTTTTTTTTTTTTTTACATACTACATAAATGTAAGATGTGTTGTACTTCATGAATATAGGATATGGCTGTATGATAGGCCAGCCAGTTGCAAGTAATGGTGTGTGTGTGTGTGTGTGTGTGTGTGTGTGTGTGTGTGTGTGTAATTCACCGGGTCGGTCAGGATCACTTGATGGTCGTGATCGTCAGCTTTTACCCTCCCGCAAGGGAGCTGAGAGCTCATATAGTCCGATCTAAGGGCAAGGCTGTGACCACACACGCACACACCAGTCCCCTTGCTCGAGGGGGACAGTAGCCACCCACTTCGTCAGTGAAACTTTTCGCAACGTGTGTGTGTATGTGTGTGTGTGTGTGTGTGTGTAAACTTAACCCATTAGCTGTGGTGGCTTCTCTTCAGTTAACATAAAATCGCTTACTGTATGCTGAAGTATATATACATATATATTTATTTTCCGGTCACAGCGTTCATCTAGCACGTCATATACTGTTCAGTTCTGCCGAGTTGCTCTTAGCTGAACGTATCGATGTAACGTTAGCCAAAACAAAATACCGTCTTTGTAACTAATTCGCATCTTACAGTTTCGATATCTAATCTCATTGTTCGTACATCACGATACTTTAGGCAGACAAGAAAATAATCTACCGAAATAGAAAACGCTAGTTACATGGATAACTGATATATTTTTCGTTCCTGGACTAGGCACATTTTACCCCTCTCCTATTCTGTCCTACTTTAGCCTAAACCAACCCATCCTAACCTACTTTTCTCTGCCCTACACTACCCTACCCCAGCCTACCCTGCCCTAGCGTTCCCTACCCTATCCTACAGCTGAGGTCTCCTGTAGGGATACTCGTTCTTCGGTTTTTGCCAGGCTTAGGGAGGTGGAGGAGATTAAGGTGTTGGACATCCGTTCTGGGGGTGGAGAGACTTACAACATCCCTTAGTCTTGTTGTAAACTTTGGTCTACCCTTTCCCTGTTGACACTTCTCCGGAGTCGATAATATTCCCCATGCAGTGCTGAGGTACCTGGATGATGAAGCAGTGTCCTTCCTCCTGAGTCTTATAAATAGAATTTGGAGAGATTCGTCCACTGCTGCTTCTTGGCGGGGGGCTGTTGTCCTACCGTTTCACAAGCCAGGTATTGCAGGTCACCATCTTGGTTTGCGTGGTAGGTTGCCTTTACTGATTATGGAATTTTTCCGTATTGGTGCCACCTTGTTTCCCTCATATCCTCAAGAGGAGGGAGTGCCTCAAACTAGTGTCCTTAGTGTCACCGTCTTTGCTAAAGTTCAGGAAGATTTTGTTGGCTCTGTTCCGGAGGGAGTGTCTGCCTCGCCGTATCCTCGCTATCCACATCCGTTTGGGTACAGGGTGAAGGCTGCCATGGGGGATGTGGATGTTCCAACCTTTCTTGTTTGTCCTGTGCGTGTACCAAGGATGGCTCCCTGGCTCCTCTCAGGGGTGCAACCGCGTGTTTACTTTCCTGAGAGAGGGGCCTTTCTTTCCTCACAGGCGGCTCTTTGCTATTTTTTAGAACATGCTTCCTCTCACAGTGTCTCGATTCTCGTATGTACTGATGGATTGAAATCCCGTGAGGGGACAGGCTTGGGTGTTATATTTCCCGATTTCATTCGTGGTAGTAGTCTTCTCCCCATCGTATCTACTTTTATCGCAGAACTTACTGCTATTTTACTCGCAGTCAAATTGATATTTAGCTTCCCTCCTGTTTGTTATACAGTTTTTAGCGACTCTGCCGATCTCCATTTTGTGTTTTCCCGTCCAATCCTCTTTTGTTGTCTACAGTGTTTTAGAATGGCTGTGCTTGCTAGGGACTGCTTTGTGGTTTTGTACCATTGTGGGCAATGAGCATGCTGACGCTCTGGCAAAGGCTGCTGCCTCTCGCCCATCCTCACCTCTCCCCTGCCTCGCTCAGTGATACTCATCTAACCACTCACTGTTTGCTCCCACTGGCAGAGTAGGTGGGATGCGGTGGGGGCCAACAAAATGTGTGATATTTGTGGGTAAACGGGCCCCTTCATTTGCCGAGGTCTGAATGCAGGTGGGAGACGGCCCCACCCGGCCAAAACCGACCCATCTCTACCCCACCCTGCCAAGACCGACCCATCCCTACCCCACCCTGTCAAAACCGACCCAATCCTACCCCACCCTGCCAAAACCGATCCGATCTTACCCTACCCTGCCATATCCGACCCAATCCTTCCCCACCCTGCCAAGACCGACCCATCCCTACCCCACCCTGCCAAAACCGACCCAATCCTACCCCACCCTGCAAAAACCATCCAAGTCCTACCCCACCCTGCCAAAACTATCCCAGTCCTACCTCACCCTGCCAAAACCGACCCAACCCCACCCCACCCTGGCTTAACCGACCCAACCCTACCCTGTCCTAACCAAACCAATCTTATCTAACTCATTTTTCACTCTAACACTTTCTTCAGTTTTCTTCATTCTTTCTCCAGACGATTTTCTTCAGCTCTGGAGAGGAATTTTGAATTTGAGGGGTTAGATACAGTCAGCATCAACTCCTTCTCTGTCAGGGGATCTCCTAAGTTGAATAAAATCGTGTGGTCAGCTAGGACAATGGAAATAAGTTGTTCTCGGCTTGAAAGATTAAATGATTCTGTCCCGTCATCCTAAGAGGGTTTCTGAAGCTGTAGGATATCGTCAGAAGCTAGCAAAGAGTAAAAGTGACATCCGCAGACCGAGAGCTCTGCGTCCAGCGCTCCGCGGTTCAAGTCCCAGAGGTGGACAGATGTCTTGACGTGTAGACGTTACCAGGGCGTAGTTTGGTGGCCTACCCTTAAATATTCTGGACTTATGGTGGTCTAGCCTCGTGCACCTGCGCTCCACCACATAAAAAAAAAAAATAAAAAGGAAAGCCAAGGGTCATGAATGAACTAAAGGACTGAACTAAGCGGGGAAGAACAAAAATCGTAGAGAAGATCGCCCCAAATTTGATGAGACAGTGTAGTATAACTGAGTGAAATAGGCGTTGGATATGACGGAACTAAACGGCAGTTATACCCACCTCTCTTCTGTACCCTACACTACCCTGATTCAGCCTACCCTACCCTACCCAGCCCTACACTACCCTACCCAGCCCTACCCTACCCAGCCCACCACCACCCAGCCCTATCCTACCCAGCCCACCACCACCCAGCCCTATCCTACCCTGCCATAACCTATCCTACCCTCCCATAACCTATCCTACCCTCCCAAACGCAACTCGACCCATCCCTACCCCATACTGCCAAAACCAACCCAACCTTACCCCACCCTGTCAAGACCGACACAATCCTACCCCACCCTGCCAAAACCAACCCAGTCCTACTCCACCCTGCCAAACCCGACCAATCCTTTCCCACCCTGCCAAAACCGACCCGATCTTACCCTACCCTGCCATATCCGACCCAATCCTACCCCATCCTGCCAAGACCGACCCGTCCCTTCCCCACCCTGCCAAGACCGACCCGTCCCTTCCCCACCCTGCCAAGACCGACCCGTCCCTTCCCCACCCTGCCAAGACCGACCCATCCCTACCCCACCCTTCAAAAACCATCCAAGTCCTACCCCACCCTGCCAAAACTATCCCAGTCCTACCTCACCCTGCCAAAACCGACCCAACCCTACCCCACCCTGGCATAACCGACCCAACCCTACCCTGCCCTAACCAAACCAATCTTATCTAACTCATTTTTCACTCTAACACTTTGTTCAGTTTTCTTCATTCTTTCTCCAGACGATTTTCTTCAGCTCTGGAGAGGAATTTTGAATTTGAGGGGTTAGATACAGCCAGCATCAACCCCTTCTCTGTCAGGGGATCTCCTAAGTTGAATAAAATCGTGCGGTCATCTAGGACAAAGTAAATAAATCGTTCTTGGTCTGAAGGGTTACATGATTCTGTCCCGTCATCCTAAGAGGGTTTTCTGAAGCTGTAGGATATCGTCAGAAGCTAACAAAGTGTAAAAGTGACATCCGCAAACCGGGAGCTCTGCGTCCAGCGCTCCGCGGTTCAAGTCCCAGAGGTGGACAGATGTTTTGACGTGTAGACGTTACCAGGGCGTAGCTTGGTGGCCTACCCTTAAATATTCTGGACTAATGGTGGTCTAGCCTCGTGCCCCTGCGCTCCACCACATAAAAAAAATAAAAATGAAAAGGAAAGCCAAGGGTCATGAATGAACTAAAGGACTGAACTAAGCGGGGAAGAACAAAAATCGTAGAGAAGATCGCCCCAAATTGGATGAGACAGTGTAGTATAACTGAGTGAAATAGGCGTTGGATATGACGGAACTATTATGATTTATAATTATAATATGGAGTCCTAACACCCTGTCCAAACCGACCCAATCCTACCCCACCCTGCCAAAACCGACCCAGTCCTACCCCACTCTGCCAAAACCGACCAAATCCTAACCCACGCTGCCAAAACCAACCAAAACCTATTCTATACTCTGTTATAACCGACACAATCCTACCCCACCCTGACAAAAGTGACCCAGTCCTACCCCACCCTGCCAAAACCGACCCCACCCTGCCAAAAAAGACTCAATCCTGCCCCACCCGGCCAAAACCGACCCAATGCTACCCCACCCTGCCAAAACCTAACCATTCCTACCACACCCTGCCAAAACCGATCCAACCCTACCCCACCATGCCAAAACCGACCCAACCTTACCCCACCCTGCCCAAAAAAACTCAATCCTACCCCACCCGGCCAAAACCGACCCAACCCTACCCCACCATGCCAAAACCGAACCATTCCTACCCCACCCTGCCAAAACCGAACCATTCCTACCCCACCCTGCCAAAACCGACCCAGTCCTACCCCACCCTGCCAAAACCGGCCCAATCCTACCCCACCCTGCCAAAACCGACCCAGTCCTACCCCACCCTGCCAAAACTGACCCAATCCTACCCCACCATGCCAAAACCGACCCAGTCCTACCCCACCCTGCCAAAACCGGCCCAATCCTACGCCGCCCTGCCAAAACTAACCCAACCTTGCCCCACCCGGCCATAACCGACCCAACGCTACCCTACCCTGCCACAACCGTCCCATCCCTACCCTACCTTAACCAAACCAGTCTTATCTAACTCATTGTCCACATTAACACTTTTTTCCATATTCATCTTTCTTCCTCCAGACGATTTTCTTCAACTCTGGAGAGAAATTTTCTACTGGAGGGGTTAGATACAGTCACCATCAACCCCTTCACTACGAGGGGATCTCCTAAGCTGAATAAAATCGTCCGGTTACCTAGAACAAAGTAACTAAGTCATTCTCTGTCTGAAGGGGTTATTGTGTCTGTCCCATCATCCCGAGAGGGTTTTTTTAAGCTCCAGGAAATCGTCTAAAGGTAGCCAAAGTGTAAACATGACGTCAGCACTTGTTCTAGGCGCCACAGATCGATTCCCGGAGGTGAACAAAGGTTTTTATAGCATATAGACGTTTTATATTTTATATTTTGCAACTTTCAGAGGCATTTACTCAGCTTTAGGAGTCTTATGGATAGGCTGAATCAAACGTATCGAACCTCCCATGTTAGAAAAAATAGCTTACAGAAATGCTTCTCGTACAGAAGAGGCGGAATGGACAGATCGAGTGACTAAGATATTGAATTATGTATATGAGTGGTTTTGTTGTTATTACTATTATTATTATTATTATTATTATTATTTCAGGCAAATGTCCCAGGCTTCTAGACCGGCTGACTAGCGAATATTATTAAGTCTCCCGTGGCTCCGTGCTCCTTCCACTCAAGAGCCTGCACTTCACGCATTCCACGCACAAGATGGCGCCACCGCTGCATTCCTGCGAAGACGAGAGGTCAAGAGGACGACACTTGCTTTTTGTTTGTTTGTTTACTGTAATTGCTTAAAGTTGTGATCCCTCCAACTTGAATGCTCAGTTGTAACTATAGATAACTAGAATACGATGCTAGTCACGAAGAAGGGCTATGAAAAGATACAGAGCTCGTAGTATTGGCTGGATGAATCACTCTTGCGTGATAATCAAAGACGGTGAATAAAACCCACACTTGTAGACGAAGAATATAATTACCAAACAGTTTCGGTGGACACTGCCACCATCTTCAGTAGTCAAGATAGTGAGGGGGAGTGACATACTGATTATACAAGGGTTCCTTTTTATGCCTGTGTGTGTGTGAAAGGGTGGGGTAAAGGTGCGGTGGGTTGGGTAGATTGTAAGCGGGGATTAACCCAAGGGGGATTTTGGGGGGGACATTACCGGACAGGTCAGGTGTAAATCCCATCTGACCTTACCTGTGTCGTAGCAGGAAGAGACATGTCCCTTCCTGCTACGACACAGGTAAGGTCAGATAGGAATTACACCTGACCTGTCCGGTAATGTTCCCCCCAAAATCCCCCTTGGGTTAATCCCCGCTTACAATCTACCCCACCCCACCTCACCTTTACCCCACCCTTCCACACACACACAGGCATAAAAAGGAACCCTTGTAGTGTCAGTATGTCACTCCCTCTCACTATCTTGACCACTGAAGATGGTGGCAGTGTCCACCGAAACTGTTTGGTAATTATATTCTTCGTCTACAAGTGTTGGTTTTATTCACCGGCTGGTAGTATTTTTTTCTTTTAACTAAGATACATGAAATAACCTGCAAAAATACGAAAATACGAGCTTACTTAATGTAAATGAATTATAGTACGTTCAGGATGGAGGGAAGGCATTTTGTATTTTGTTTGTGATGTTATAGTGCAGTGGTTCCCAACCTTTTTGGTCCTGTGGCCCCCCGAGAAAATTATGAGAAGCTCCATGGCCCCTATATAACTCAGATCGTATATTAATATATTTTTAATATTTGATATTGTGCAGAAAACGGTAATTACCACAATATACTTAAGGCTAAACTAGCACAGTAAGGTATATTTCATACTTGATTTCTGTCAGGTTTTACCCAGACCAAATACCTTATAATATCTTATATTACCAATAAGGCCCATGGCCCCCCAGTCAATGTCCCATGGCCCCCTTGGGGGCCATGGGTCCCAGGTTGGGAACCGCTGTTATAGTGTCTCTCAGGACCCTAGGATCCTGTCTCGGCTGAACCAAATTGTCTGGCGTCAGCTGGAACATGATACTAGAGTTATGTCGGTCGTGAGGGGGTTAATGGTGACTGTATTGACATTGTCAGGCTCCTATGACTCACTCAGTCGAATAAAATCGTCTGAGTCAGCTGAAATGGGGTACTAGAGTTGTCCCAAGCACCAGAGGGTTAAGAATCTTATCCCCCTGAGTGATGCTTGTCCCGAGCATCACTCAGGGGGTTAATCTTAACCCCCTGAGTGATGCATCACTCAGGGGGTTAAGATTAACCCCCTGAGTGATGCTTGGGGGGTTAAGATTCTTAATCCTCTGGTGCTTGGGACAACTCTAGTATTCCATTCCAGCTGACAGACGATTTTGTTCGGCTGAGTGAGTCATAGGAGCCTGACAGTTATACTACACTCACCATTAACCCCTGCATGACCGGCATAACTCTAGTATATCATGTTCCAGCTGACGCCAGACAATTTGGTTCAGCCGAGTGGGTCTGGGGCCTGGGGGGCACTAAACGAAAATATCCAAAAAATATTAAAGGGGGGGTATATCAATTTTGCCACAGGAGGTATACCAAAATTGGACTTTTTAATAAACCCCCCTCCTCTCTCACTCCCTGTGTTTTGTATATACCCCTCTCTGTCTGCCTGTGGTGTGTCTGTCTCACCCTCTGTGTGTGTGTGGTGTGTCTACTGTGTGAAGGTGGCTGTGTACGTGTCTTGTGTGTGTGTGTGGTGTGTCTACTGTGTGAAGGTGGCTGTGTACGTGTCTTGTGTGTGTGTGTGTGGTGTGTCTACTGTGTGAAGGTGGCTGTGGCTATGTACGTGTCGTGTGTGTGTGTGTGTCGGTCGGTGTGTGTATGTATGTAGTAGTGTGTGTAAGTGTCTTGGTGTGTGTGAGCTAAGTGTAAGTATGGGGGCCTTGTGGTTTTAAGGAAAGCCTGCTATGCAAACTTCCCTCAGCCACATTTTAAAGAAACCTCTATCACACCGGGACTTGAACCCGGGTCCTCCTGATCAGCAGGCCAGCACCATACTGACCATGCTACCGCGCCCCCATTAGGGTAGTGGCTAAAACTTCTACTGTATTTTATTTCTTTACAGGTTACAAAAAATGGGAAATTGAACAACATGCACAGACTAAACTAAATTGTCATGTACCTATTAATGTCGCTTTAGGAGGAGATATCTCGAAATTTCCTGAGCTACTTGGAATACCTAAGCCTGCAGTTTAATGCTAATCATGAACAAGTGCTATGGAAAGAATATAGAGCAGTTGCTACTTATATAAAGGGAGAAAGTAAAAACTGCAACTTAGCCTGCTATCCAACGGCATGACTTAAACGATTAACCATATATTACATAAACTTAACACACTGAGTGACACAGAAACTAAACATATGATACAAATTCTTTAATGAAAATTATAATGAGAGTACAAATGACAAAATATACACTGCACAGGAAGACAGTACAGTACTCAGTGGTCATACTCTGAGAATGAAAGCCTATCTGTTGTACCGATTTATAAACGGAAGAGATGAATCGCTAAATTTGATCCATAGTAAAAAATAATAATAATGAATACATAAAACAATAAAGACAAACTATTAGACTACATGTCCACCCTAAACTGACAAAAACCTGGCATCTCTCCACCTTGAATGCTGAGCTGTTTCTAGAGATAAAGACTAGATTATCATGCAAATCACAATGAAGATCTATGGGGAGGATGCAAAACCATAATACTGTCTTATTCTACCACTTAGATACAGGAACTAAGCAGCAGAAGGACTAAAATTTGTCAAGGTGAGCCAACTACAATGACACAGATGAAGTCTGAGATTATATAATGTGTAATCATGAACTGATTGCATCATTCAGTAAAGATTACAAAAGGAAAAGCTATCAAATCTGAAAGTGTAAGTACTATACAAGATATGATTAACCTTGTACATCCATATTCTGAGATATGCTTCCTATATCATAGCCTACACACAAATTCATCCCCCTCAACAGTAATGGTATATTCCTGCTGTCTCCTGACTTCCAATCAACTTATGAAACCTCTCTCCTAATTACAGTACAGTAATATGTTAATGAAGGCTGCTAGTAATTACCTTCAGTATGATAATTCTTATTTAAAGGTAGCAGCAATGGTTAATGAAGGATGTAAGGTATGCAGTCCTTCCAGTTCAATATACTATATCTCCAATCAGGCTTTATCCAGTGTCTCTCCTACACATGTTAATACCTTCAGTCTTCACTAGTTTAACTCACAGAGCAGGGATTTTTTTTTTTCATGCCATCTCATGATTATATTTAGCTTTGTATAGACTTCTGGAAGTGTAGGGGTTAGGCACAGCCTCACTGAACTCCTGCAATAGCAGAGACTTTGCATAAGTTGAATAAAATTGCCTTCTGGCACTATGAATAAACTGAAAAGGGCATCACCGGGATTGCAAGAGTTAAAGGGACTCGCGGAGTTTATATCCCCGATGTAAACAAACTACCCATTAGTTTTTACACACATCCCCTCATTTTTTCCAGCCAATTAACCTACTATGCCTGCCCATGTACAGGATCACATTCGACCTTTAAACCTAAACAGATGGTGTGAATATCGGGGGATTTAAGTAGCACTGCTTACTCGAGTTTAAAGGGACATCTTGGTCACCTGGAGATACACACCGCCGTATATCATCCTTATAGCTAATAATTACAACTTACATCAGCCGACTACACCTCTCGATAATGACAGCAAACACTGATAAACACATGGGCATAAGAATTACCATAATAAGAAGTAGACTAACACCGTAAAGAATAAAATCTTCACTCATCTCCAGCATCTCTCAACGTTGCTCCTATAATGCACCAGTGACGTCACACTTCAAATTAAACATTTACTTATTAACATAGAGAACATAGAGGATGGAAGTAATGCGAGTATAAGTGGCTGGGGAATGGCTGGGAGAAGGAGAGAGGTGAGAAGACAGGAAGAAATCAGTAGGATAGAAGTTGTGGAAGCAATGAAGAAAGTTAAATCGGGGAAAGCCCCAGGAATTGATGGAGTGTGTGGTGAAATGCTGAAGCATGGGGGAGAGATAGTAGTAGAATGGATGTGGAAGATGTGCAGATTGGCCTGGGAGGAAGGTAGAGTCTCAGATGATTGGAAGTCAGGTATAATTATTCCCTTGTACAAAGGAAATGGGGAAAAAGAAGTTTGTGGTAATCATAGGGGCATCTGTCTTCTTAGTATAATAGGAAAAGTGTATGGTAGGATACTTATTGACAGAGTTAGAGAAAGAACAGAGAAATTAGTTGGAGAAGAACAGGAAGGCTTTAGGAAGGGAAGAGGTTGTGTAGATCAGATATTCATTCTTAGATCTTTAGTGGAAAAGTTTCTAGAGAAGGGAAAGAAGTTGTATGCGGCTTTCATAGATTTGGAGAAAGCATATGACAGGGTGGATAGACAAGGATTGTGGAAAGTGATAAGAATATATGGAGTAGATGGGAAGTTGTTGAATGCTGTGAAGAGTATGTACAATGGTGCAAAGGCTGTAGTGCGTGTGGATGGTGAACAAAGTGAATTTTTCTCTTTGAAGGTTGGGTTGAAACAGGGATGTGTCATGTCTCCATGGTTGTTCAATCTGTACATGGATGGGATAATAAAAGAGGTACAAGGTAGGGTAGTGGATGTTGGAGTGGCCCTGGTGAGAAAGGGTAGTGTTTGGAAACTCCCTGTACTGTTGTTTGCAAATGATACTGTGTTGTTGAGTGAAGACGAAGGAAAGCTACAAGGATTGGTGGATGAGTTTGGGAGAGTGTGTAAGAAACGGAATCTAATGGTGAATGTAGGGAAGAGTAAAGTCATGGTCTGTGAGAGAGGTGAAGTCAGTGAATGTGCAGCGAGGTTCGATGGTGAGGAATTGGAAAATGTGAGTACGTTTAAGTACTTGGGTAGTGTGATGAGTAAGGAAGGAGGTTTGGAGGGTGAAGTGCTTGAAAGGGTACAGCAGGGAAGAAAGGTTGCTGGTTCTTTGAAAGCAGTGATAAGAAACAGGGAAGTGAGCATGGAAGTGAAAAAGTTACTACATGACAGTATTGTGATACCAACTCTAACGTATGCAAGTGAAGCTTGGACGTTGTTGGAAGGACACAAGTCAAGAGTGAGAGCAGAAAAAATGAGTTATTTAATAGGAGCCTGTGGAGTCACATGGAGAGACAGGCTGACGAATGAGGATATAAAGGAGCGTTGTGGTGTGGATGTGGATGTGATAGGAAGCGTTAGGAGAACACACTGAGATGGTTTGGCCATGTGAAGAGGATGGAGGGTGAAAGACTGACGAAGAGAATGTATGTGAGTGAGATGGAGGGGGAAGAGGGAGGGGAGGCCGAGGATGAGATGGAGGGATGGGGTGGAGAGGTATATGAGAGAGGGGGGTGTGAGTTGGAAGCAGGGCAGTGAAATGGCGGGGGACAGGGCGACTTGGAGGCGATTTGTTTGTGGCCACCCCAAACGGGATAGAGGCGTCTGGCAATAGATAGAGATAGATAGAAGATTAAATAACTAAAGCTAACACTGATTTGAACTAATACACATCTGGTCCACAGGTCATGCTGGAGTCTGCTGCCTTGACGCTGCTTCCTTGCCACACTGGTCATACCCTGCTGAAGTTTGGTCTGCCCTGCTGTGAGAAGCCTGACGGTGGTTTGGTGTCTTCCCCTACTCTGAGATGCCTGGTGGTGTGGTGGTGGTGGCGGCGGCGGCGGCGGCAGGGTGTCGTGTCTTCCCCAGCCGTGAGATTACTTGCTGCTGCTGCTGGTGATCTGCCCTGACCTGCCGAGAGAAGCCTGGTGGTGATGGTGTGATCTGCCTTGCAAGTCCAGGATGTTCTGTGGACAAATGCTACTTTTGAATGCATATTTTATATTGCTGTCTCTGTTAATGTATTTTGTACTGAAGTATTAATAATGAAAACTTAAATTTTCTGTCTTGTTTCATTACCTTTTTAACTGTGGCTTTGACTTAATATAGGTGATAAGTATATTGCGCTCTGCAGTCTTGTGTGTTGTGGGGACGGCTTTTGTGATGAGCTAAGACATTCTGATCGCTTCACCAAATTACTGCTCAGCCGTGTGATCAGTGGGCATAAAAGATTATACAATACAATGATATACAGCTAAGCATAAAAAAGGTTATGGGAATTCTCCACCATGCAATCAATGGACCTAAATTAAAGCCTATATTATAAAGCTAAGCCTGAAGAGGGTTGTGGGAAGTAGATAATGATGCAGGGTAGACACTGGTAATGTTCACTGAGCCGTGCCCGCAACACACAAGAACTGGGTGGCGTAATATATGGACCACCTTGTATAATGAGAGGCCGTAAGTGTGTGCTGACCCACAAACTTGCCATCAATGCCCCGTCATAACTATTACTGTGTCTTGTAGGAAGTCCCAAGAAAACAGGCCACAGAATACCTCCTTGTCTCTCGTTCCTCCTACACAAACATACACGCCTTTCACTTTAACTTGACACAGAGTTTCATTTAAAGCATATGAGAATGTCACGCAGATCAGTAGCAGAAACAGCCAATACTACAGCCCAACATCCTTTCCACGGCACTCATTCGTGACTACCATCATATTCTAGTGATAACTATCGCTACTACTCGGCAAACCGTATGGAAACTATAAGCTATCTGTCTATCAATCTATCTATAGCTAGACGACTTAATCCCGTAAGAGGTGGCCACAAACAAGTCGCCTCTATGCCACCCTGTCCCCCGTCATTATGCATCACTCCCCCTAATTCACACCCTCTTTCATATACATCCCAACTCCATGCTCCACTTATAAGTAATACATTAAAACAACCGTGAATTACTGCCGTACAAGCTGAGCCGTAATGTTATCCAACACAAACACGAAGAAGCTTTAAAGAACAGAAAACAATACCTTGATAGCAGAAGACACTAAGACCACAAGTACTGACAGCCTACACCAAGAAACATAACTAATTTCAGTCAGAGACCAAGTGAATATGAGAGGCACACAGTTCATCACTTCAGCTCAAGATCCGTCCCACCTTTGTAACCTTATGTTGCATCATCCTCTCCACAAACAAAATCGAACAACCGCCCAACACTACACAGATTATCTTTGCAACATATCCCCTCCTCCACCCGACTCTACACTTCCCAGACACATACATAAACTCACAAACACCCCAGTCAGCCAAAACTTTCTGCCAAACACATACATAAACACACAGACACCCCAGCCAGCCAAAACTTTCTATACCAAACACATACATAAACACGCGGACACCCCAGCCAGCCAAAACTTTCTACCAAACAGCATCCTTCATGTGCCACCACCAGGCATACACCCTTCAGACACTACCGAACTCAGAGACACGAGCATACCAACCTTCCCTGCTACAACAGTAACACAAAATATAACACACATACAATCTCCTGTGCTCATACCGCAAAGTGGCACCCCCACACCACAGCACACCCACTCACATCCTGCACCACACCACCACAACACAGACAGTCCTTCAACATAGCACTGGGTTCACATCCAGAGGAGCCTAAGATGTGACAAGAACAACAACAACAACTCAGGCCAAGTTAAAGTGAAACAAGTATAGTTACGAAAGGAAAATTACTGTAAGTTATTTTGTAAGCGCTCCGGGTACACAAAGTTACAATGCCACAGGGAACGAACTGCATACCGAGGGTGTAATACTATGGCGGCTTAGGGGGTTTTTATACCACCTTTTCTTCAGTGATTTATTGTTCAAGCGAGCGAGTGAACAGGGCAAGCGAGCGAGCGAACAGGGCAAGCGAGCGAGAACACTATATGACATGGTATAATAGGGTGGCAGAGAATAGCGCCAAGACTGTGTTGTCTAGGAAACTATTAAAGCAACAAAGGATCTATGGACATCATTAGAAACCTAGTAAAAAAAATAATAGGAGTTACTTGAGGGACTTTTCTCAAAATCTGCCGCGGCAGTTCTGCTGAAAGGAAAATAAAAGTACCAAACTGAGCACCAGAACCGAGTTATTCTAGAAGTTAAAAGCTACTGCAGATCTGTTCAGACAGCTGGAAAGCTTATGAAGAAGCAATTGGTACTACTTAAGTTAAATAGACTTAGCTTTTAACATCAAGCAAGATGGATGGATGGATGTATGGATGGATGTGGAATCGTGGATGCTTGGACCGATGGTAGAGTTCCTGCTGTTTCGTCCTTCCACCTGCCGACAAAAATCATCATCAATATCCTCCTCCTCATCATCATCATAGCTGTCGTCGTCATTATCATCATCATCATTATATACACCGTCATTCTCATTATCATTACCATTCTCATCATCATCATCAATATCATATTATCATCATCACCTACCTATCTATCTATTTATCTATATCGGTTTACCTATAGCCAGACTCCTTAATCCCGTAAGGGGTGGCCACAAGCAAATCGCCTTCATGATGTACTGTCCTCTACCATTTAGCTCAAGTATCGCACTCATATGATTCTACTCTTTCCCTCCATCTCATCGTCGGTCTCCCCATCCCCCTCTACCCTTCCAACTCTACCCTTCCAAGTGCACTCTTCTGGTCATTTTCTTATTCGCCATCCTCTCCACATGGCCAAACCATCTCGAAGTGTTTCTCTTAACGCTTTCAGTCTCATCCACATCAGCATCACAACGCTCCTTCATCTGCCCATTTGTCTGTCTGTCTCTCTATGAAACTCCACATGCTCCTCTCAAGTAGCTCATTTCCACCGCTCTCACTCTTGACTTGCGTCCTTTCAATAAGATCCAAGCTTCACTTCCATACTTTAAAGTGGGAATCACAGCATGCAGTGCCCTTTTTTTTCATACTTTCATCCTCAGTTCCCTCTTCCTAATCACTGCTTTTTAGAGAACAAGCAACCCTCCTTCCCTGACGCATCATTTCAGTCACTTCATCCTCTAATCTTCCATCCTTATTCATCACATTACATAAATACTTAAATGCACTCATATTCTTCCGTTTCCTGACTATGCAGCCTCACTGTGCATTCTGTAACCTCATACGTTGAGATGTTAAAGCATCACCACCATCAGCATCTACATCATTATCACCATCAATATCATCACCATCAGCCTGTGACACACCACTGCATGATAAGGACCCTCTCACCTTTCTCCACTCTGATCCATTGATTGTTAGCCTGTTCCGTTATTGCTCGGTAGATCTGCATCATATGATCTCTCCATCTTGTTCTCTGTGCACCTCTTCTTCTCACTCCATCTCTGGCTTGCCATTCAGTTACGCTCGCTGTCCTTCCATTATCTCTTCTGTGAAAGACGTGACCTGAGGTGTGTGGAGTTACCTGGAAACAAGCTCAGAATTACTAGATGGGCGAGGTTCGCATCTTAGGTTAATCTCCTTGGTCTAGTGTGGTGTGGAAGGGTGGTTGGTGTGGTAAAGTTTGGGGTGGTGTGGTGTGGTGTGGTGTGGGGTGGTGTGGTGTTGGGTGGTGTGGTTTGGGGTTGTGTGGTGTGGGGTATTGTGGTGTGGGGTTTTGTGGTGTGGGGTTTTGTGGTGTGGGGTGGTGTGGTGTGGTGTGGGGTTTTGTGATGTGGGGTTTTGTGGTGTGGGGTTTTGTGGTGTGGTGTGGTATGGTATGGTATGGTATGGTATGGCGTGTTGTGGTGCTGTGCGGCTTCACTGTCCCTAAAATCTAGAGGAATGTAGAACCTCGTTCGAAAATCATTAGTGAGAAGCAGATGGACATGGCCGCTCTTTGATGTGCCCTGATAAAACGTAAACAAAACGTGTGTTGCATCCTCACAACTAAACCAATATAAATAAGGATAATTATTCCATTTAAATCATTCACGGTCCAGAGAAAGACCAAAACTGAGCTACTATTTCGGACACACATCCATCCCTTTCCTTGCGATAAATAAAGAGACAGTGAACAATGATTTTTGAAACCCATTGAGTGACCTTAGGAATCCAGTATGTTTTTTCAGAATATAGTGTAAATGTTTAGTATTTGTATGGCCAAGAAGAGCAATATCCCTGACCTCATTTGCACTCTTATGATATAAATAGTTCGAGTGTGAGGGAAATGCTGTACACACGTACGCACGCACGCAAATACACAGAAGCATGCGCGGACACGCGCACACACACACACACACACACACACACACACACACACACACACACACACACACATTCTCTCTCTCTCTCTCTCTCTCTCTCTCTCTCTCTCTCTCTCTCTCTCTCTCTCTCCTACACACAGTCACCAACTACATTTGAAGAGAAACGAAAAACAAGAGGTGACTCAGCCATAGACATGAAGATCGTCGCCGTCACCATCATCATCGTCATCACCATCATCATCGTTGTCGTAGTCGTCATCATCATCATCATCATCATCATCGTCATCATCATCATCGCCAGGAGCAACAGCGTCAAGCACAGCAATCATCACAACCCTGTTAAAGAGTTACTACATAAGTTCCATCACCGTCATCATCATCATCATTATTATCCCAACTGCTTCATCATCATTACAATCACCATAATCTCGGTCCAGTTAGTTGGTTCAGGAGTTTCAACATCACTATCATCAGCAGCATCACTATCATCATTATCAATATCATCTCCGACAACCCTATTATCATCATCATCAGCCTGTGACACACCGCTGCAGGATAAGGACCCCTGTTCAATCTAACTTGGCGTAAAATTGCAATCTCTTTCTTAAATTTTGTGTTGTGACAAGGGGTTAACACTAGATTGATGCTAGTCACGAAGAAGGGACGTGGAAATGATGCAGAGCTGTATATTTGTCCAAATTTACCACTGCACTACGGGAAATCAGCTGCAAAAAAACGACGATCTCGGCCTAGGCAAATGAACAACACCATAATATACTTTGTGTGTGTGTGTGTGTGTGTGTGTGTGTGTGTGTGCGTGCGCGTGAGTTCGTGCGTGCGTGCGTGTGTGCGCGCGCGTGTGCGAGTGTGCGTGTGCGTGTGCGTGTGTGTGTGTGTGTGTGCATGCGCTTCAGGACAAAATAATTTACATACAATAATTTTTTCCATCACATTGTCCCTCTCATATCTGAATCGCACTTATCAGTTTACATTCAGGTCCCAAACTGTACTGTTGGGTGGACATGGACAAGGAGGCAGGCAAGCCTAGTCCACCAGTCTGATCGGAACGAGAATCTACAGGATGACACTCACACTGCTATTTCACTGGTCTGAGACACCAAGATTGAGGCGGTACAAGGCCTCCTCATCTCCCTCACACCAACAGCCCCCTTGTCTCATCAGAATTACGTCTAGTAGCCTCATAGGTAATATTTCTTTGGGCCATGATACTTCCTGGCTGTCAGTGCGATATCCTTGTGTCCTAATGTAGTCACCTTAATGGCTAAAAACAGCAATTATCCAACACTTACCTCAGAGGAATGATGGTACAGCAACACACACACACCCTCGCCCTTCCACTGTCATACGGCCACTAGCAAAAGTAGCCAAGTAGCGACGCCTACCAAGACGAGAGACTTGTCCAGCTACTTTTACAACCACTAGATGGTACCCGGGCCCTCTCATGGTAGGGGCAACTCTAGTATTTTATTCCAGGTACTGCTGGGCGATGGCATTCAGCTGAGAGTGAGTCATAAGAGTGTTAATACTGTCTCTGTTAACTCTCATGATCATACAGGTCTCTTTACCAGCCCTACCCAAAAATAAATTCTGTGTGTGTGTGTGTGTGTGTGTGTGTGTGTGTGTGTGTGTGTGTGTGTGTGTGTGTGTGTCGATAGCGGAGATACCTAATGTAAATGATATGTCATACCCAGTGATTCACGATGATGTAAACAGGGCTAACGATAACGCTGAATTGTTGTGTACTATATGTATTGATAACAGATTGGTTGTCATTAATAACCTCATGTATGCTGACAAACATTTTCCTGGTGATAAAACATATCGGAGACGCGGCACCTGGGTTTCGGAGGTGGATACGTGTGTGGCGTCACCGTCTCTGATAGACTATATGAGTGATTTTTCTGTGTTAAGGCGGGGTGACCTCCCTTCCGATCATGCCCCCATTACAGTAACAGTTACGTGTTCAGGCGTAGATTTGGACAGTCTCATGACGAGGGCGGGGTCGCTAGGGGATCACGCAGCCCTTCATGGAAATGCTGGCAAGACTTGTTTAATGAGAAAGTCACTCAGATTTAACAGAATCAAAAAAGAAGCATTTGTGAATAATATTATGCAAAGAGTACCTAATGAAGATTATGTAAATGTTGAAGCTTTTGAGAAGCGCATCACTGACGCTTTATACTCGTGTGCGGAGGACAATGTAGGCAGGGTAGACAGAGCAGTAGAGATAGGTGGTAGCAATCTTGGTAGGTGGGAGAGGCTGCTGGATGACGCTGATGACGCAAGAGTGTGGAGAGCAATTGATTGGAAAGGAGACTTTAACATGGACAGACCTGATGAAATCTTGTGCCCCAGTGATGAGGATTTTAAATTCCATTTTGAGTCTGTGCTGAACAGAGAGGATGTGAACAATGAGGTTGTAGATGAGGTGACAACTGATGTCACTATCCCCGTACTGGATGAGCCCATCTCGCCCGCACAGGTGCACCAACAAGTAAAGAAAATAAAGCCTGATAAAGCGTGTGGGCCAGACGGTCTCCCCCTGGGTGTGTTGACTCTACTCCCAGCGCAGTGGATACTTGCTATTACAACGTTATTTAACAATGTGTTTTTCTCTGGTTTGTATCCTAGCTCATGGAAGAGGGCAAAAATGTTCACTATTTTTAAGAAGGGAAACAGAGGAGACCCTAATAATTATAGGGGAATCAGTGTCATAAATTGCATAGCTAAACTATATGACATGGTGTTATGTGAGCGGTTAGGAAGATGGTTTACTCCTTTCAGGGAACAGGCAGGAGCGCAAAAGAACCGCGGTTGTACGGAACATACAGTATAGTTACTTTGCGCCTCCTTATTGATACTGCAAAGAGAAAGAAACTAAAACTTTTTGTAACATTTATAGATTTTTCTAAGGCGTATGATTTAGTTCCGAGACGAAAGTTGTTTTCAGTTCTAAAGAGGTTAGGTTGTGGTCTGGTGATGCTAGCAGCAATAGCAGCGATGTACCGGGTAACGGAGAGTATTGTGGGCGCTGCCGTCATGACTGCTACAGTAGGTGTTAGGCAAGGATCTCCGACCTCATGCCTCTTATTTGTACTCTTTGTCAATGAACTGATAAAGGTAATGAAGGATAAATGTCACCCAGAAGGATTTCTACAATGGTTACACATCCTAGTCATGATGGACGATACTGTGTTGCTTTCAACAAGCAGAGATAGCATGATACGGAAACTAGAGATAACATACCAATACTGTCAAGATTATTGGATGATGATAAACAGTAGTAAGACTAAATTTTTTGTGATAAATGGCGAGGATAGGGACGCGGAGCCGATCTACGTGGGGGACATGGTTATTGAGCAATGTTCTAGTTACGTGTACTTAGGCTCACCCTTCACGAGTGATGGCTCCGTGTCCTCAGCCGTTCAGCTGCATGCAAAAAACAAGCTATGTCATGTTTTGAAATATATGTCTTTTGTAAATAAGAATAATGATGTCCTGTTTATTGTAAAAAGGAGAGTGTTTGATGCAGCCTTGATCTCATCCCTAATGTACGGTTGTGAGTCATGGGTTGGTGGTGACGTTAAACCCGTCATTAAACTTTACAACTGGGCATTGAAACAATTGTTGGGAGTGAGAAGGTCGACATCCAACCTTGTATGCTATGCTGAGGCGGGCTATCCGACACCTCAGGACTTTATTAAGTGGTCCCAACACAAGTTTTTTCATAGAATGTGGTTAGAGAGATCTGTTATGCATGACGATCCGCTGTCACTTGCCATCAGAATTACCACTGACGCAAGGACGCACACAGGGAAAATTGTTAAGGAGTTCATTCAGAATGAAGTCTCCGGCAAATCTTCCTTAATTGTTAATGTTCGCAATATGATTACAGACTCAGTTGCATCTAGGTGTCGTGTTTATAGAGAAATTAATCCTGACTTTGTATTACATGATATATATAAAACAAAACACTTGGTCAGCGAGTCACATCGTATGTCATTCACAAGATTCCGTGTGTGTGGCCATAGCTTGGCGGTGGAGACTGGAAGGTGGAACAGGAGGGGGCGTGGTAGTCTTCCCATTGAGGAGAGATTATGTATCTGTGGTCTTATTCAAACAGAGAGACATGTGGTAGAGGTGTGCCCTTTAACAGAGGATATCAGAGAACAATATAATTTTAGGAGAATGGCGGATCTTTTCGGAGAAGCTTTTACTCTTGAAAAAACATGCAAAGTAATTCATGATATCTTAATGGTGTATCATTAACGTTTGTCAGCTGATTCATCATTTGTTTTGTTATTGTAATTGCTTAGATACCGGTAAGTCTTTTGGCTGTATTTTGATGAATTATTTTGTGGACTATGGCTGTTTAGTATTGTGAATTTGTTATAATCTTTTGTACAAATTATATGCATATATGTTTTTGTGATTGTGTATATGAGAATATATTGTAAGCTGTGGTCAATAAACTATCTATCTATCTATCTGTGTGTGTGTGTGTGTGTGTGTGTGTGTGTGTGTGTGTGTGTGTGTGTGTGTGTGTGTGTGTGTGTGTGTGTGTGTGTGTGTGTGTGTGTGTGTGTGTGTGTGTGTGTGTGTGTGTGTGTGTGTGTGTGTGTGTGTGTGTGTGTGTGTGTGTGTGTGTGTGTGTGTGTGTGTGTGTGTGTGTGTGTGTGTGTGTGTGTGTGCGGGATGTTGAGCCGGCAGAGAGGACTAAACCAGAGAACGTCGGCTGCACGATCAGGCTGAACACGAATGAGAGGAAACTTTATCGCGATCAGGTGGTCATCGACAGCTGACGGCCGGCTCCTTTCTAGGTGAACCACAAAGAAGACATGTTGCAATCATGTGGTGGAACATCAATGGGGTTCGTACAAAGTTAGAAAAGCCCAATGTACTGTACTGGCATTGTTAATGAATTACGATGTGATAGGGTTGAATGAAGTGAAAACTAGTGATCGTATCTCTCTACCTGGCTATGTTTGTTATAGAGACACTGTGAGGTCAGACGGACATAGAGGGGGCACAGTGGTACTGGTAAAGCGTTGTTTACAGTCATCTGTGATGGGTGTAGACTGTAAAATGAAAGACCAAGTTTGGCTCAGATTGTCCCTATTGAGCTCTGTGCTCTTGGGGTTTGTGTATATACCCCCTACAGATTCGCAGTACTTTAATCCTAACAGTTTCAGTTATATACAAGAGAAAATCATATGTGGAAAAGAGGAAAATTGTAATGTTCTACGAATGGGAGACCTGAACACACGTTTTGGTACTGGTGTTCAAAGTATTTTAGTGAATTTACTTGTCCCTGGATCTGATTATTTCACCTACCCTGAGATTCCTGAGCAAATTAATTTGCCTAATGAGAATGCAAATACTATGACTACTGTATGTGTAGAACAAAATTTAGTGGTGGTAAATAACTTGAAATATGGTGAAAAACATTATAAGAGCAATCTGACGTATAGGAAACATAATGAATGGATTTCTGAAGTAGATGTGTGTATTGCTTCTACCAATATTTTAAACTGCATTTAAAGTTTCACTGTGAATAATGGTCTTTATATTCCATCGGATCACTCCCCCATAGCGGTTGCTCTGTCCCCCCCTGTGGTGGATAGGGTGTGCCTTGGTGTGCGGGCGGGTTCGCTTGGTGATCATGCAGTTTTGTATTGAAGTTGTAAGAAGAAGAAATCTCGGTTAAAACGTCCTATAAAGTTTTGTGATGTTCACATCGAAAACTTTATTGGGGACCTTTCTCGATTCGATATTCCCCAGTTTGATCCTGACATTGATACTAATGTGAGCCAAATGGCCGATATTTTGTACAGGTGTGCTAGTGCCAGTCGGTGTGCTCAGGTGACTGTGCCAGAGGATGTCACAGTGAGCAGGTGGGAGAGACTCTTAAATGATATGGAGGTGTTGTATGCTGATGATTTGGTGTTGATTGCAGAGAATGAAAGGGAGGTGGAGGAAAGGTTTAGGAAGTGGAGAGATGTTATGGGGCAAAAGGGTTTAAGGGTAAATGCAGATAAAACAAAAGTGATGATATCTAGGGTTGGTGGCGGTACTGTCAAAGACAAGGGAGAGTGGCCATGTGCAGTTTGCCACAAGGGCATGGGAAGTAATTCCATCTTGTGCAGCGTGTGTGATAAATGGGTGCATAAGAGATGTAGTGGTATCAGAGGTAGACTGCGAGATAATGCTGATTTTATGTGTACGGCGTGCAGAGGTGAGCAGGTGGAGATTGTCAGACGTTAAAGGATTGAACTTGCTGGTGAATCTCTTGAGTGTGTGGAAGAGTTTTGTTATTTGGGAGACATGTTGTGTGCTGGAGGTGAGGCTGGAGCTAGCTCTGTGGCTAAGGTGAGAAGTGGTTGGAAGAAGTTCAGGGAGCTCTTGCCTCTCCTGACATTGAGAGGGCTCTCCCTACGTGCTAAGAGGTCTTTGTATGCAGCATGTGTTAGGACTGTAATGCTATATGGCAGTGAGACCTGGGCAGTGAAGGAGGAAGATATTCGCCGGCTCAGACGTACAGAAATGACAGTGATTAGGTAGATGTGCAGTGCGTCCCTGCATCCAAGGCCTGGTGGGGCTGGGTTTACAATGGAAGAGTTGAGAAGTAGGATGGGACTGGAGTGTATTGGTGTTGAGATGAGGAGAGGTAGATTGAGGTGGTTTGGACATGTGGAGAGGATGGGGGATGATAATTGGGTGGGGAGGGTGAGGAGTGTTAATATTGGGGGTGGGGTTATGAGGGGTAGACCGAGAAAGACATGGGACGAGGTCATTAAGTGTGACCTTAGGATTAAGGGACTGAACAGGGAGGCTGCAATAGATCGTGCAGCGTGGACAGCCGCCATTAGGTGACCAAGGCCGACACATGCAAGCATGTTGGAGCCTTTAAAAACGAAAACGAAAAGGAATATGTAAGTCTTTGTCTGACCTTTCACCATATATGTCTGCCTGATTCGCCACGGCTACAATATATCATCTTCCCAAGTCATTACTTACAGCCTCGTATCTGCATAATAAACCATGAAATATTGTAACTGGCGGACCGTGGCAGGAAAACGAGAGAAAAAGAGGAGGGATAAGAAAAAGAGCAGAGAGTAAAAGCAAAGAGAACAGAGAATATGAAGAGAGCTGAGAATAAAAGGAAAAAAGCAGAAAGGCTGAATGAGGCCAGAAAAAGAGTGAGAAAAACGAAGAACGACAAAAAGAGCACAGGGCAAGAGAACAGTAAGGCTTGGATAGGTAGTTCGGAGGCTGATGAGGACTGTGAGGAGTGCTAAAGTAAACGCAGACTTGACTACGTGGTTCAGAGGCTGAAGAGGGTTATGAGAAGACCATGAATGATTTGAGAGAGTTGTCACTGTATAATCAGACAGGACGTGTACAACTCCCAATATGGTGTGTGTAATAAGCAGTAAAAAGCCTTGAACGAGGGAGGTCGGGAAATATAAACGTGCTATTGACACATCATCAATAGGAGGAGTGTAATAGATAATAAACACCTTGCACGAGAGGGAGGTAGGAGGCTTTAAAAACATACCATTGACAGATTACCAATACGACTAGTATAATAGACTCCTATGTAAAACACACGAGTAAACACCCATGCCTGAGAGGTGGGGAGCTGTAAACACATACCAGTGATGTTACCAATTGGACGAGTATAATAGACAGTACACATCCTTACTTGAGAGGAGGTGGAAAGCTTCAGAAACATTCCATTGACATATTAACCTCCATATTAAGCAAAGCACTGAGATATCTATTAACGCTTGCCATAAAAGACTGAACCTGAGTCTGTTATCTCGCAGCCACATACGAAAAGACATAAAACAAGGCATATCCAACGACTTTCAGTACAGCAACGTCTCTTCAACCTTATTCTTACTTCAGACGACTTTATTCAACTTGGGCAAGATATCTGCTAATGAAACTTGGGCAGGATATCTGGTACACAAGGCTGTATCTACTGCCATCTTTCTAGTTCTAGTATTTTCCACGAAGCTCTTATACAATCGTCCAGAGAAAGCTAAATAAACTAAAAACATATGCTATACTGAGGAAGAGGCAATCGTAACTATAAAGGACGCTATTCTTAAGCAGTCCACCCTCAGTCACATGAGAACCCAAACGTAAAAACGAAGTTTTAGTTACACAAGGCACACACAAAATATATAAAATAGACGAAACACGAAGCGAGCACACACACACACACACACACACACACACACACACAAAATCACGTTCACCTCCTATGATGTTTGACATTGGAAGGACCGACCAACAAAAGACCGAGCCCAGTCTCAACTAACCTATCCATATTTGCTCAAACTGAACACTGCCTAACCTCGAATGACCTAATCCAACCCAAATCAACCCAACCTAATCTAACTTAACCTCACCTAACCCAGTCTAATTGTATTTAACCTCACAATCTCACATAACCTTCCCATACCTAACCTAACCAATTCTGACGCAGCCTAACCGCATCTAACCCTACCTAATCCTACCCAGTCTCACTTAACCATACCATACCCGACCTAACCCAACCCAGTCAAGCCTAAAATGACCTAATCCAATCGAACCTAACCCAGCCTAACCCAACCAAATAAAAACCCAACCCAAAACCTATCAAAACCGACGTATTCTAAAGCAATCTAACCTAATCCGTCTATATCTAGTCGAACTGAAGCCAACCCAACCAAAAATTACCTAATCAGACCAAACCCTGCCCAAAGTGACCTAACCTAACTTTCGGTCGCCCATGAAATCGCTTTATAAGAAATTATGCTCTCTGAAAGTCTACGGGTGTCACATTCCAAGTTTCGCCTGTTCTGTGTACACGTAAAAGTGTGTGTATGTGTGTGTGTGTGTGTGTGTGTGTGTGTGTGTGTGTGTGTGTGTGTGTGTGTGTGTGCGTTCAGGGATAACTAGATGTATTTAAAGATATGGCTATGTATATAGAAATAGAACTTTGTGTGTCGGGTTATGGATATGTATGTGTTGATGAATCGACGTTTGTGAAGATGTTATCGTGTATGAATGAGTGAATGTGGGGCTACGTGTGTTGAGGTGGAACAACTTTTGTTAATGTGAGGTTGTGGTTATGTAGGTGGAGGTACAGCTGCGTGTTGAGGTTTCATATGTAGAGGAGTGGGTGCTTGTGTGAAGGGATGGCGTGTGTCCTTGGAGGCGAGGCTATGCAGAGCTGTGGTTGTGTGTCTGGAGGTGTGGTAGGATGCTGGTGTGGTTCTATGTTACGTTGTCTTTGTCTTTATGTCTTTGTCTTTATGTCTGTGTTTTCGAACGTGTTCATGTGTGTGTGTGTGTGTGTGTGTGTGTGTGTGTGTGTGTCAGGCTGACCATGGCGGCTAACACACCAACAAGTAAACACATTAAGAGTTTAATTAATAATTCTGTTGATGATGTTAAAGTCGGCATTGAATCTTTAAAGCAATCAATTTCTAACTCTACATCTTCTAGAAGCCTAATTTATAATGTGTTGAACCCTACCTTAACAGTTCACGAGATTTATAAATGTTGTGGTAAAACTAGTGAGGTACACAGAATGGCATTTAGTCGGCTGCGGGTAATCAGTCACAATCTGGCTATTGAGACAGGCCGTTGGAATCGGCGTGGACGGGGACGTCTCCCGGTAGCAGAGCGGTTCTGTCCATGTGGTGCTGTGCAAACAGAGTTGCATGTACTGGAGGTGTGTCCACTGACTCAGCACATACGTACAGACGTCGGAATAAGTTGGTTTCCTTTTCCGTGTTTGTAACACTGCTCGATTGAGAGGTATCCCCTCCCCCTCCCTTCCTCATGGTCCCACACTCCCACCCAACCCCCCCACTTTTCTCTCCGCCCCATGACTCCACCCGGTACCCTCCATACTCTTGCTCACAGCCAGCTAGGGGTTTCTGTACTTCAAGCACCTCTCTAATTACGTGTAGTCCGAACAACTAATAAAGGAATAGTACAGTACATATTATAAACCAAGTTAGAAGATTTACTACACACACACACACACACACACACACACACACACACACACACACACACACACACACACACACACACACACACACACACACACACACACACACACACACACACACAGAAATAAATCTGCTGTGATTAAATATTGCGGTAGTAGACACCTCTTTTACACACACACACACACACACACACACACACACACACACACACACACACACAAACGCACAGAGAGAGAGAGAGAGACAGAGAGACAGACAGACAGACAGACAGACAGACAGAGAATTAGTCTTGTGATTAAATGTTACGGTAGTAGACACCTCTTTGACATACATACACACACACACACACACACACACACACACACACACAATAAATCTGCTGTGATTAAATGTTGCGATAGTAGAAACCTCTTTTACACACACACACACACACACACACACACACACACACACACACACACAGATAGAGAGAGAGAGAGAGAGAGAGAGAGAGAGAGAGAGAGAAAGAGGAGTTACAAGGAAAAGTTAGGATCTAAATAACTATGCAGCCCATACCGTGGAGATACTTCTTGTTTGCCTGGGAATGCATATCCAATTCACATTTATTCTAGTGTAAGATCCTGCCGATGAATCCCTTAAACTTCTCTACTGTAATGTTAACAACGTCCATGTTGAGTCAGTTCCACATGTGGAGCTGATCTTGCACGTGAAAAAGTTTTCACGTAATTCTGCTGGTAATTTTTTTCATTTACAGCTCCCAACCATGGTTGTGTGCCGAGTCCGTGTTAAGAGTAAGCAACTTTCTATGTAATGATTGTGAAACCCAGGGGCGTACCTAGAGATTTAGGGGCCCGGGGGGTTAGGTTCATTGTGGGGCCCCCTCCCAGGAGGGGGCCCCGCAAAGAACCTAGCCCCCTTATTCTCAAAATTTATCTAATATCTCAGCCGGGATTGTCGGGATGATAAACATATATATTTTTAAATATTAATAAAAATCTTATAAATTTTTAAGTTTTTTGGGCCCCCCTCAATTGGGGGCCCGGGGGTCAGTTTCAAACAGCCCCCTCGCCCCCGTCAGGTACGCCACTGGTGAAACCCATTCAGATTTTAAACACTGTAATGAGCTGACCCCGTTGTCTACGAGTTTCTACTAAAAAAGTCCCACAGCCCTCAGGCGAAACTGATACCTTAGTCTCCTGAACTCTTTTTAAGTCCATGTATGTCGACCAAAATTCCACAGTAACTGAGGAAGTGGCCGTATTAAGGAGATATAGACTGTGAGAACAATCTCTTTATTCCTAGAGAGAGAGAGAGAGAGAGAGAGAGAGACTTGGAATGACAAGAACAATCAGGAGAAATAATGATAAAAAAAAGTGGGTGAGAGGAGAAACAAGCTGAGAAGAGGAAAACACGCAGGTGAAAAAATGGAACAATGTTATAGAAGTGACGCAGGGACGGAAGCGCGCGCGCACACACACACACACACACACACACACACACACACACACACACACACACACACACACACTTTCTTCTGCCCCTCCCCCTCTCTCTCTGGATCCTTTGTCTCATCCCCAGTTTCCTTTTCCCTCCTTCCCCTCTTTATAGCAATCTGCTCAGTCCCTACCTTCCTCCCTCTCTTTCCTTTCCTTCGTCTCTCTTCCCCTCTGTCACTCCCTCCTTACCTCACTCTTCTTTCTTCCTCCCTGTGTCATAACTTTGTCTTACTTTTTACATCCGTTACATGTGTTATCGTTTTTTCTTCATTACTCTCTCCTTATTCCTTTACTTGTACTAAATCCATTTCCTTCACTGCTTTCTTTCCCCAGTAATAACTGCGTGCTCATTTTTCTCTTTTCTTTCTCCGTCTCTCCCTGTCACCCGAAATCTCTTCTTCCACTCCGCTCTTGCCACTGTCTTTCCCTCCCTTCCTTCCTCCCTGGCCCTTCCCTTGTCTTCCCTTCTTAACATCCCCTTCCTTTTTCTTGCCGTAAAAATTAACCTATTTTCTTCCCACCCTTAATCTCTACTTTCCGCAAATTTTTCTAATTTCTCTGTTTCTCTCCCTCCCTTTTTACATGAATGTCATTCGTTTTACTCAGCCTCAATGCTTTCGTCTTATCCTGCTTAGTTCTTTCCCTGAGTCCTTGCCAGAATAACACTTTTTTCCTACTCTCTGTTACACTGCCTTCTTTTCTAATTTTCCTCATTATCGTTCTCAGTATTCCGTTCCGTAGCTTTCTTTCCCACTTTCTTTTTTATTATCCCTGTTTCTGTGGTTGCTCCATGCCCATTTCCTCTCAGCTGTCTCCCCTTTTGTCTCTACTTCCCTGTCTCCCGGCCTTTCGATTCACATCTCCCTTTTCTCTTTCCCTTTCACACTGCCTGTATCTCATTTCACCTCTCACTGTCACTTCTCACTCTCTGTCTCTTTTCTTAACTCTCGTTGTTCTTTCCTTGCCTCTCCCCTTTTTATTATCTTCGTAACTGCCCTTTCACATTCCAAATTTTTCCATTCGCTCCCCCTCTGCGCCTGTCGCTCCCTGTCTTTTAACTCTGTGTGTGTGTGTGTGTGTGTGTGTGTGTGTGTGTGTGTGTGTGTGTGTGTGTGTGTGTGTGTGTGTGTGTGTGTAGTAAATCTTCTAACTTGGTTTATATGTACTGTACTATCCTTTTATTTGTTGTTCGGACTACACGTAATTAGAGAGGTGCATGAAGTACAGAAACCCCAAGCTGGCTGCTAGCGAGAGTACGGGGTCGGAGAGAAAAGTGGGGGGGTTTGGTGGGAGTGTGGGACTATGAGGAAGGGAGGGGGAGGGGATAGTTCTCCATCGAGCAGTGTTACAAACACCTTAGTCCACGGAAAAGGAAACGAACTTATTCCGACGTCTGTACAAGATAAAACTTTACTTCCTGGAGTCAAATCATTGGTGACGATGCTCAGTTTCCTATTGAGGAGATAGTGTATAAGGTCCTTTCCTGTTTTGGCTAGTGTGTACTATAATGTTTACCATAACCTATGTTATTTAAAGTGTATTTAATTCATTTTGTATGCTCTTATTCTAACCATGATAAATCACTGGGAAATTTTTTTCGTAAAAAACGTGATTGGTGAAATTGTAGTTACATTTCTAATCAGAAGTGTAATGATTTCCATCTTTCATTAAGGCTATATAGATGCACTGATCAACCCTTTAATACTTCGCTTGTTTTGTGGACCATAATTGTTTGCTAATATCTGATGTACTGTTTATCATGTTAAGGTTTATTGTTGCTTGAAATGTTGTATGTGTAACTGGATATTGTGGTCAATAAATACTTACTTACTTACTGTGTGTGTGTGTGTGTGTGTGTGTGTGTGTGTGTGTGTGTGTGTGTGTGTGTGTGTGTGTGCGCGCGTCCGTGCGTGAGTGCGTACATGCGTGAGTGCGTGCGTGCGTGCGGGCATTAAAATGTCTGAGCATCATTGAGCCTGTGTGTGTGTGTGTGTGTGTGTGTGTGTGTGTGTGTGTGTGTGTGTGTGCTCGTATCTGAGTGTTCGTGTATCAATGCCTGTGTGTATCAGTGCCTGTGTGTATCAGTGCCTGTGTGTATCAGTGCCTGTGTGTATCAGTGCCTGTGTGTATCAGTGCCTGTGTGTATCAGCGCTTGTGTGTATCAGTGCCTGTGTGTATCAGTGCCTGTGTGTATCAGCGTCTGTGTGTATCAGTGCCTGTGTGTATCAGTGCCTCTGTGTATCAGCGCCTGTGTGTATCACTGTGTGCGTATATTAGTGTGCGTGCGTGCTCTGATCAGTGCTTGTATCAGTGTTTGCGTGAATGAATAAGTGCGTGCATTAGTGTGTGCCTGCTCCGTGTGAGCGTATACAGTGCGTACATGCCGTAGCGTGTGCGTGCGTCAGTGTACGTGCTGTGTACGTGGTCAAAGTATACGTGTTCAGTACGTACGTGTTCAGTGTGTGCATATTCAGTGCGTGCGTGTTGAGTGCTTGCGTGTTGAGTGCGTGCTTGTTTAGTGCGTGCGTGTTTAGTGCGTGAGTGCGTGTTTAGTGCGTGCGTGTTTAGTGTGTGCGTATTCAATATGTGCGTGTTTATTGTGTGCGTTCTTAGTGTGTGCGTTCTTAGTGTGTGCGTACTTGTGTGCGTGCTCTTTGCCAGTATTTACTGTGTGTATATCAGTGTGTAACTCAAACTGTCTGCATGTTTGTAAGAGTGAAGGTATGCAAAAATTTAATGATGATGATGATGATGATGATGATGATGATGATGATGATGATGACGACTGAGGCATCTGGCAGGAGATAGTAGTAGTAGATAGATGATGATGATGATGATGATGATGATGATGATGATGATGATGATGATGATGATGATGATGATGATGATGATGATGATGATGGCTATTATGTTGGTTATGGTGGTGGTGGTGTGATGATTTTGATGATGATGATGATGATGATGATGATGGCTATTATGTTGGTTGTGGTGGTGGTGGTGGTGTGGTGATTTTGATGATGATGATGATGATGATGATGATGATGATGATGATGACGACGATGATGACGATGATGATGATGATGATGATGATGATGATGATAATGATGATGATGATCATTTTTTCTAGTTCTTTTTAATCCGGAAACTTTTATGTTATCAAGGAGGATTCTGTACTCTACTCCTTTCACCTTAACTTGGCCCAAATTTTCGTTCATTTGCAGCTTTTCACGTGTCTCAGTTGCGTCTGAAACAGCACTTTTTCGTGACTAGCATAATATTCTGTTGCTACAACTAAGCATTTGAGATGAAGAGATTGCAATTTTAGGCCATGTTAGAGTAAAATGAGCATAGTGAAGGGGATGGGATGGAGGGATGGAGTAGAGAGGTATACGAGACAGGCGGGTGTACGATGGGGGAAGGGCAGCGAAATGCCAGGGTACAGGGTGACATGGAGGCGATTTGTTTGTGGCCACCCCTTACGGGTTTAAGGAGTCTGGCTATAGATATCTAGACAATTTGGACTATAGCTCTAGGTGACGATACACGATTATTAAAATTACATTCATTTCCCTTATTTTCAACAATTTCTTTGGCCTACAACGCTTCCTGGCTGACCGTAAGATATCCCCGTGTCCTAATTTAGTCACCTTAATGGCAAAAACAGCAAAACCCAACACTTGCAGCAAGAGGAGAAGCCTACACACCATCACTACCCCCTAACCAGCAAAACGACGTCTATTGCCCTCATCTGTTGAATCTATTTGACCTATGACACTTCCTGGTTGGCAGCAAGATACCTCTGTGTCCTATCTGAATCATCTTAACGGCAAAAACAGCGAAATTTAACCCCAAAACAGTAATATTTAACACTTACATCAGGAGACGGAGCCGACGCAGCCTCACCCTCTTATCGTCCGAGTACCACTGACTGACCAATGGAATGCCATGCTTGTTCAGCCCAGAAACTTGTGTGAAACTTTACCCAACTACTTTTACATCCACTGGAGGGCATGGAGACCCTCTCATCTTCAGGGTAACTCTAGCATTTATTCTAGCTAATACCAGAGGCTATTATGCACGTGTGAGCTATTTATAAATGTCTGAGAGCGTTAATGCTGTAAATATTAACCCTCCAGTGATCGTGCAACTCTAGTACTTTTATTCTATTAGATTCCAGACGATTTTATTCAGCTGGGATTGGGTCATAAGGGCCTGGGTGCATAAGAGAAAACCGTCGTAGAGGAAGCATCAGGGACCGTAGCAAATAAAGTCAGAAATTATTCTTAGATGTTTACCATACTCTATTCACTTTCACTTTGTCTAATATTGCCATCTCCTCACCTTAAATGCTGAGCTGTAAGGATACATTAACACTAGAATATAGAACAATACTCTCTTTTCCCTATATGGACCTACAATTACCATCTCTCAATTTTGAATGCGGAGTTTTAGCAATAGATTAACACCAAAACATGATGCTAGTCACGAAGAAGCTCTATGTAAAGGATGTAGAGCCATACCATTGTCAATTCCTGGCACTGGACTACGTGAAATGAGTAAAATGACCTACACAGGAATGGAAATCTGGCCCGTGTTAGAGGAAGACCGGTATAGTCACGAAAAGGTGTTATGGAATGGATACAGAATTTCACTTTAACTTGGCCTAAAATTGCCATCTCACCATCTTGAATGCTGAGCTGTAACAAGAGCCTGACGATACAATATGATGCCAGTCACGAAAAAGTGCTGTTGAAGATATGTAGAGCCTTGTTATCGTCTTCTTCTGTCTGTAATTATGCTATGAGAAATAAGCAGCAAAATGAAGATCTCAGCCATGTTAAGTCTGATAAGCTATACATACAGCTTAATGGAACGCTCTGGTAAAAATTACAGCTATAAACTCATTCTACAACTCCCTAGCACCTGTCCCTTGGCGATTAATTTTGCATATTACACCTTTCTCTCCTACTGTGCTGTATAAATACTTCAAGCTTTACCATAATCTGCATAAAAAACGTACAAAAGGATGTTAATCAGCCTTGTCCAAAAATATATCGCTAAGGAAGTCTTTGGTTGACTAGTGGGAGGTGCCTGTGTGTTACCATGGCAACCTCTCACACCACCAGTTACATACACACATTTTCCCACCAGCAAGTTCCATTAGAGAGTATTGTGTGTGTGTGTGTGTGTGTGTGTGTGTGTGTGTGTGTACAATCTTATCAGTGTGACGTGTGCGTGTGTCGTCTTGTGTGTATATCTGAAGTACATGTGTAGGTAAGTGTAAACAGTCTTATCAGTATGACGTGTGTGCGTGTGTGTATGTGACGTTCATGTGTAGGTGTGTATGTGCGTGTGTTTGACGTATACGTGTAGGTGTCTATGCGTGTGTATGTACGTGTATGTTTCGTGATGTGTGTATGTATGTATGTATATATGTATGTAGTGTGTGCACATTTGTGATATGTCTGTAGGTCTGTGTGTGTGTGTGTGTGTGTGTAATTCACTGGGTCGGTCAGGATCACTTGATGGTCGTGATCGTCAGCTTTTACCCTCCCGGAAGCGAAAAAAATTTTCCAGCCCAGTTCCGTCACTTTGCACATATGGCAACGTTGCCCTGTGTTTAGTTTGGCAACGCCGCGCAGCAGTGAGCCATCATCACAATTATTTACCTTTTTTATGCTTGACTATAAATATAATACCTGACTATCTATATTTTACATGGATTGAAAGAATAATAGAGACATAGAGGTCATATAGTTTTCGCTGCCTTAGCTTAAATAAATATAAAAAGGGGCCATACCACTGTCTTGACTTCGTCACTCGTCTGCTGAGAGAGAGAGAGAGAGAGAGAGAGAGAGAGAGAAGATACTCTCTACACTTTGCTAAAATTAGTTATATGTTGATTTAATGAAAATGCGGTACGTCTTGGGGGTGGTACATGACTGCTCGTTGAGAACACTTATCAGTAACATATGTTGTTGGCCTATACTACTTTCCCTGTCATTTCTTGTCAGAGGACTCGCCACCAGAGGGCCTGTGTAAACAAACCTGTGTTCTGCTCTCCTATTATCTCTGGCGTTTTACGTGGATTTCTGCTACCACTGCCTTACAGCTGTTGCAGGGAGCTACACGAAGGTTCAGTCTTTGCACTCGTTTTATTTGAGTTTACCTCGTGTTGGACTTAGCCTGTAATAATTAAGGGAAATTTGACTCACCTAACCCAGCCCCTCTGGTCAGTTTTCCCGATTTCTGCGCATGCGCAGTAGCCCTGTTATGTCGTCATGGCAACGTCTCGACTCTCTTGACGTCTCTACCCCACCGTGCCCAATTCCTGCTTCTGTAGGAGAGCGTTATGGAGCCTTCAGGCCCTGTCTCTATTGCAGATATTGAGGCTGACCTGGCGCTCAGTGATGATGATATTTCAGATATTGCTGACCAACACTGGCCTCAGTTACCAACTCCTGAGCACCGTGATGCGCCTGTCACGGGAGCTGAGGGTTCGTCAGTGTTACCAACACCTGCCTCACAACACCCTGGCACCACTAAGCGTCCCATGGTTTATACCTCAGACAGCAACAGTGAACCTTCATCCCCGGCTGCTAAGTCCACCCGACGGAGGGAGTCTAGTGGTGCCCTGCAACGTGCACATGATAATGAAGGCTACGTTTCCCACCCTGTGCAGCCCGTAGTTCCCCGACTTGAGGCTATGTCATTAAGCGCCCCTCCTTCTCCAGCGTTTGCTCCTAGGGCTGACTACATTAAGCTGCTGTTCAAGGACAACACATCTGTGGACACCAAGCTTCGCTGGTTATCTGAGGTCAACCGCCACTTTCATCTCGATCGAGACCTGGCTGAGGTTAAAATGGCAGCGATTTCCTCCCGCTTTGTTTATATCTCCCGCCGTCGCTCAGACATTGTTGACAGTGTAATGCGTGGAGATTTTCTGTCTCTTTCCCTCGAAATTCAAGACTCACCAGAACGGCCTCGCAAATTTCCTACATTTCTCCTTACCCGTTACCCTGTCTGCACTGATCCAACACTGGCCAAGGAGCTGCCTGGCATCCACACTGCCCGTCGCTTCTACCAGAACGGCACACCTATTAACCGCCTTGTGATCACCTGGAGCCTCCCTCAGCCACCGCCACCGAGTATTGCCTTCAGCTTCCTCCCTTGCCTGCCTTCCTGTGAGTTTCGCAGGATGAGGGATGAGCAGCCGTGGTGTTATAGATGCTGGAACTTTGGTCACATTTCTCGGTACTGTTCAGCACCTGAGCGCTGTGCATTTTGCTCCGAGTCACATGACTCACGGTCTTGCCCCCACCGCACTCCCCACCGCCTGCTCCTGCCTCTCCCTCAGCCTTGATGCAGCCACCGCCCTCCACTCCCGACACCTCGCTCTGGAAATGTCCCCGATGTCACCAACCTGGGGTTAATGTTTGGCATCCTGGCTGCCCACGCCGCCGGGCTACCACCATATCGCCCGCCACACAGGTGGCTGCTCACGCATCGAACTTGCCGCCACCACCACCTCCACCCCAAAGTGCCATCCCTGATGTTTCAACTTCCACCTCAAGCTCACATCAAGTAAATGAACTCCAGGACGCTGTCGCCGCTCTCAGGACTCGTGTTGCTTCACTCACAGCGCGCTTCGATACAATCGATGAGCACCTAGGTAGTTTGGTAAGCAAACAGGTTGCCTTTGAAGCTACCTTAAATTCCTTGGCTGAAACTCAAAAAGTTGTCATTAATTCCCTTACCAGTCTTACAGAGCAGCTCCAGACCATTGCCTCTCGCCTTGAGACCCTGACTGCCCTCCCTACACAGTCCCCACAACATGGTGCATCACGTGTTGATGCCCGCATCATCACTGCCTCCTCGTCCGGCCGTCGTCATCCTAAAGGTCCTGTTCAATAATCTAGCTAAGCTGCATGTTGTCTCTTGGAATGCCTGTGGTATAACAAATAGGGCCAAACTGACTGCACTCAAGGGTTATGTATTTAGTCACCACCCGGACATCGTTCTCATCCAGGAGGCATTTGTTGGTAATGCTTTGCCCGGGGTGGATGCCCCATCCCTCAGTGGCTACGTGTCTTATGTCCATCAGGTAAGACATGGCCTCATAACCTACATTCACTCCTCCATTCAGCATCGCCTCCTTCCATTTTCTGTGAATGAGAATACCACCTTTCAGCTCTTTGACATTACTGTTGGTGCTGGCACCATACGGCTTTGCAACGTATACGCTGCACCGAACAGGATAGATCCCGCCACTCTTCCAGCTCCCACCATTTGTGGAATGGTTTACATGGGGGATTTCAATGCCCGTCATCCTGCTTTGGGAGATCCTTCTGGCACTGTGAATTGTAATGGGAATCGACTTTTAAAGTACATTCGCCGAAATCAGCTTACACGCTGGGATACTGCTGGTGCTACACATGCTCGAGGTGGTACTCTGGATCATGTACTTACGTGTGGACTTGTACCCTCCCAAGTAAAGTGTGCATCTGTTCCGACACTCTTCTCAGATCACATTGGTCTCAGCATTCATTATTCCCTTCCCTCTGCTCCCTCGCCAGTACACACCCGCACTCGCATTGCAATCCCTCCCAAGTACCGTCCCACATACATCTCATGCATGACTAACTTTCTTCCCACATTTAACTTCCACTGTCCTGAACAGTTATACTCCTCACTTGTCAAAGCCACACATGCCTTCTATACCCGATATGTCAGCAAGCCACACATCAGGCATCGTGTTGGTGCCCATAGCTTTACACTGGATAGTAGAATCGTTCAAGCAGAGAGACAGGCAATGGAGGCTGGCCGTGCCTTTATGAGGCAACCAAATCCTGAGACTCTTCACCAGTATCAACTATCAAGAGATGATCTTGTTGCTCTCCAGCTCTGTGTTCAATCTGATTCCTGGCACAGATTCACTGATGGTATTAATCATCAAACAAGCGTGAGTACCATGTGGCACCTCATCAATAAGGTTGTAAGAAAGAAGCCTCCAAGTGTCCTCCACCACAACCCTGTTCAGTACGCACAGGACCTCATCAATGAGTGGTCAGCACAGTCACGAACCGCCACCCTTCCAGTTCATATACGAGATGCTCTCTCCACCCAGGAAAACTATCGTGCACTTCGTCTCGCTGCCGCCTTACTGAGTGTTGATGATGATGATGATGTAGCCATATCTGAGAGCGAGCTGCACCGTGCCCTCGCTAGGGGCAGAAATTCAGCTCCTGGTGATGATGGCATCACCCATGCAGTCCTTCGTGTACTCGTAACAGTGCCTGGCAACCCTCTCCTCCGTCTCTACAACCTCTGTTTTAGTCTGGGTTACGTGCCACAAGCCTGGACCCAAAGTACGATTGTGCCCATCCCCAAGCCTGGCACCTACAAATTCCGGCCCATCTCCCTCACTTCCTGTTTCTGTAAGGTGTTTGAACGCATTCTTCTCTCACGCCTCATGTTCCGGCTGCGTGACAAACTTTCGTCCAGACTTTTTCGGCTTCCTGCCCCAACGAGGGACACACCACTGCCTCATGGAGCTCTACACTCGTCTCTCCTCAGATAGTGTTGTGGCCTTCATTGACTTGAAGAGTGCGTTCGACGTAGCCAATAGAGACATCATTCTTGATCAGCTTGTTGACTTTGGCATAAAAGGAAACCTTCTTAAATGGATACGTGGCTACCTACGAAACAGAACTTCTCGAGTTTTGTTTAAAGGAGCATTGAGCACTGCCCGAGACTTTGAACTTGGTACTCCACAAGGTGGTGTCCTTAGTCCCTTTTTATTCAATATTCTCATTCATCGCCTTCTGTCCTTACTGCCAGCTGTCGGTGACACCACTATCACTTGCTACGCAGATGATATATGTATTCACTCACGTTCTCCGGACCATTTGCAACGCTTTCTTCCTCCTTTCATGTTTCAGCTTCCTCGTGTGGCCTCATCATCTCCTCGGATAAGAGTAGAATCTTCTCCTCCCGTCCTGCATGGAATCTGCCAGGAATTCACTATGGGGAATGATGTCATACCTCTCTGCACGCAGTATCTCTATTTGGGAGCACCAGTGCGGATTACACCTTCCATCCCAGCACGACAGCGGGTGCATCCCGTTGTTCAAGATCTGTTGGTCCGACTGCAGCGGCGCCTGACTCCTTTAAAGTGGCTGACCAATTATTCTACTGGAGTATCTATCCCAGTCGCCAGGACCATATACATTGCATTCCTCCGCTCGGTGGTAGATTATCTTTCCCCAGCATTATGTCAGCTCTCCAGAACAGCTTTAAGACCTCTTGAAATCTTCCAGAATCAAGCAATGAGACTCATCCTGGGCTGCCCTGACTCCACCAGAATTGTCAATATGCAGCACGAGCTCAATCTCCCACCACTCGTTGATAGAATATATTCCAATGTCACCTATTTTAGCATTAAATGTCTGTACTCTCCTCATCTTTTCTCCCCACTACTCTCACACTATTAGGACTTCCCTGGATCCAGCGGCGCCTCGACCTCTGCTACGCCAAGGTGGACGCAATCTGGTCAGTACCATAAGTTCCAATATTCAGAGTCTTAATGTTGACATCGTAGAAGAGGACGTGGACACTGGCCTTGCACCCTGGAGGATTCCTGTGCCAGCAGTCTCCTACACCCCAGCCTCTAAGACTGATCTGCCTCAGCTTCAACAACAACGTGCACTGGAAACCATAGCCAGCCTATCATCATCCCTCAGTTTGGCCCACCATCTCTATACTGACGGCTCCCTGCAGAGAGATGGCAGGGCAGGATGTGCTGTTTTCTCCCCCAGCTTAGAGCCCCCGCAAGAGGGCTGGTCGGGTCGCCGCCTCCCAAATTCATCAAGTTCTACATATTGTGAACTACATGGACTTCTGGATGCTGTCACTTTGCTTACACAGACCAGGAATAACGGCTTGATCATTTGTGACTCACAGCCAGCTCTCCGGGCCCTCACGTCTCACAAGCCAGCATATCAACGTCTAGTCACACAAATCCTTCGGCTACTAGCCATGGCTGATGCCAGCTCACTAATGGTGCACTTTTTATGGATTCCCTCTCACATCCATCTCCTGGCCAATGACACTGCTGACCGACTTGCGAAGGCTGCTTGCGATCTACATCTGCCAGATGCTGCTACTTCCACTGCATCCCTTCTGTGCTGCAAGAAGATGGTACAGCAGGCTGCCCGCTCCCCCACCCGCCATCGTAGCAATGCTGAGAGGGCCACGAGTGTATCAATACAGCATTATGATCACTTTCTCACTCATCCACACAGGTATCGTCGCAGTGGTCTTATGGTTCGCCGCTGTAATGTGGTATGTGCACGTCTCCGACTGGGCTGGCGACCAGTTTGGCAGGTGGCAGGGCAGGAAGACGCACCTCACTTCACCTCCTGTAGGCTGTGTGACGCACCCAATGCCAACACCCTGGACCATTATTGCCTGCACTGTCCACATGTTGTTAACTTCTTACCACAAAGACTCACATTGATTGACACTTGTAAACTGCTGTTAACAGATAATGACTTGCTAGATGTTATTCTTATGTGTCATCCTCACTTTGGTGGATTTTGATTCCATGATGACTACAGTACATAGCGTGTCCTACGTGGCACGAGTCCCATGTACTATCATTGTTAACTAATTGTACTTTATGTCTGCCACCTTCGGGTGTAATAAATTAATCAAAACAAAAAAAAATTTCTTGTCATTGCTCCCAGACGTACGATTCAATCAGCTGTGTTTACAATCGGCAATGGCGCATCACAGTGAGTTTATTTTTTTAATTCCTTGTTTCTCTTGATTTACTTATTTTGCACACAATGGTCTATAATGTCTCATGTCTGACCCAATGCCTGTCATCAGCACATGGGAAATAGCATATGGTGCCTGGTGCTGTGTAATATTTAATAAAGATTATACCGTAACAAATAAAGCTTTGCATTTCATCAAATACAAAAACCCTTCAAGCATACTTAACATGAAATAAAGGACATGAGAACATGAAAATAATCTGAAATGTAACTTGACATATGATTTTACTAATATACCTAAGAAAAACAAGAAAATAATCTGAAATCTAACCTGACAAATGATTTTACTAATATACCTAAGAAAAACAAGAAAATAATCTGAAATCTAACCTGACATATATACCTAAGAAAATGTTTAATGAAACATTGATATTCAGGCATCATTGATACCAATATTTCCCAGCTTGCAGCAGAAATTACCAAGGTTAACCCTTAAGAATGATCATGAAAAGCGTTTTAGGTGATAAAATATTATGGGTCATTAACCTCTCTCTCTCTCTCTCTCTCTCTCTCTCTCCTGTAAACACAGCTGATTGAATCGTACGTCTGGGAGCAATGACAAGAAATGACAGGGAAAGTAGTATAGGCCTACAACATATGTTACTGATAAGTGTTCTCAACGAACAGTCATGTACCACCCCTAAGACGTACCGCATTTTCATTAAATCAACATATAACTAATTTTAGCAAAGTGTAGAGAGTATCTTCCTTGCATACTCACTTTTTATTGATGACCCTGCATGTTATTATTTTATACTGTTTCAAGCTCTCTCTCTCTCTCTCTCTCTCTCAGCAGACGAGTGATGAAGTAAAGACAGTGGTATGGCCCCTTTTTATATTAAGCTAAGGCAGCGAAAACTATATGACCTCTATGTCTCTATTATTCTTTCAATCCATGTAAAATATAGATAGTCAGGTATTATATTTATAGTCAAACATAAAAAAGGTAAATAATTGTGATGAATACTAAACCTGGCATCCGATATGGCTCACTGCTGCGCGGCGATGCCAAACTAAACACAGGGCAACGTTGCCATATGTGCGAAGTGACGGAACTGGGCAGGAAAAAAAATTTCGCGGGCGGGGCAGAGGTAGAGCAGGAGGCGGCAGTTGCCCTGTTTAGGGGAGCGTCGAGCTGCAGCCTTTTCCGCGGTGTTGTGCGGGGTCTAGGAGGCTGCAGCGTTGTGGTGTGACGCTCCTGACGCGGGAATGGCCGTGCATCACGAGCGAAGCTCTGAGGGATGACAAGGCGTGGCAGCCCGTTCTTCTCAAAGACTTGAGGGAGTAGAACGAGCATAGCTGCCTTGTCATCGCCACAGAAAGCCTTCGCCGTCGCGATGCACATGGCGACAATGGTGTCTACATCCCCAGGACATTAGGGATCCCCAGGCCGCCGCCCCCGGGCCGTGGGGCGCCGCTGTGCATAGGCAGAGCCTTGCACAGCTGCACCCCCCGGTCCAGTGACGTTTATAGCCTCGGGACCCTTCGGTGTCCGGAGAATGTGGAACTCCACTGTCTCGCCCTGACGTAACAAGGGTGAGTGGCGCCGAGAAGAGGTAGCAGCGATCCCTGAGCGATGTACAAATACATCGGTGCCAGAATCCTGGCGCCGGATGAATCCGTACTTGGCCCTGATGCTGTACCACTTCACGGTGCCAGTGATGGTGGTGGTCTGCTCTCCTCCCTCAGGCTCAGCTGCCAGGTCAGCCCCCCTCAACGGGTCGCGAGCTGTGGCAGAAGTAGAGGCCATGCTGGAGAGAGGAGGAGATGTTGCTGCTACCGCTGCTGGACCGCGCCCTGACTGACTGGGCATGGGGGGGGGGTTATAGGTAGAGGCAGACTGATGGGCGCCGCATTGGGGGCGGGGCTTGCAACAAGGAAAACTCCCATAAAATAGAGGGAAGCCTTATGTAACTTCGACGAATCTTTATACTGATCATTGTCCTTTCGTTTTTTTTTCTCTTTGTCTTGTTCTTGCGTTGCCTCCATGTAAGGGCTGTCTCCAGCTTATAATGCTCGCACACTTCATGCTCCACTTATTGCATTCACTTTAATAATAATAATAATAATAATAATAATGATAAACACATCTTTCAAATTGTATTTTTTGGATTCCATATCGGAGGATAATTATAAATATAAGAAAACTCATGTTTCAGGGGAAAGTAAAGGAACTGAAGCATTAAATTTAGTTAACTTGCCTCCCCTCTTTCTTCCTCGTCAGTATAATATTTCTCGGTATGAGAAATAGAGCAGCGAATAAAAGCAAAAAGAACAGAGAATGAGATAAAGAGCAGGGACTGAAACAAAGCGCATAAAGGCAGAATGGGGCCAGAAAAAGTGAAAAAAACGAATAGCGAAAAAAAGAACACAGGGTAACAGTAATATAGGCTTAGATACGTAGTTCGGAGGCTGATGAGGACTATGAGAAGTGCTACAGTATAAGAAGACGAGACTACGTGGTTCAGAGGCTGATGAAGGCTATGAGACGACCATGACTGATTTGAGAGGGTTGTCATTGTATAATCAGACAGGACGTGTATGACTCCCTTTATGGTGTATGTAATCAGCAGTAAAAAGCCTTGCAAACAGGAGTTTAGTAGAGGATAATCCACAAATATGGGATTCAATGTTGTGCTTTGCCACATGGGCATATAACACAGCGTATCACAGAGTGTTAAAGGAATCCCCATTCTACCTCATGTTCCTAAGGGACCCTGGTGTCCCGTATGATGTCGTAAAACAGGAACCGATCTGCTATGATCTGGATAACTATAAAAATGAGATGGCCATTAAAGTTAGTCGTACCTTTAGAAGATGTTTAAGGTACATTGAGGAAAGTCAAGAGGCCATGGAGAATCAACAGACATCGAGAGCAAAAGTAAAAGAGATTCGTACAGGAGATAGGGTTTATGTACGAAAGATTCCCAAGCCAGGAGAGCCTAAGAAACTTCAACCTCTATATGATGGACCTTTTAGAGTGAAAGGGAAAATTAGTGATGTGATAGTAAAACTGGTAGACATAAACACGGGGAGAGTCATGAAAGTCCACACGGACAGAGTCAGGCTTGCCCACGAAGATAATTTAGACGAGACAATGAATGGTAATGTGCGGAGAGCATATCCCCTCCATGAGGATCCTCTCCCACCAGAGGAAGTGCAAAAATATGAACTGAGAGATATTTTAGACGTAGAAAGAGCGGACGAAGGAAACGCCTCACAATTGCAGGAAACAGAGGAAAGTACTCAAAGCGTGCAGAGCTTGCACGAAGAGCAAGAAGAAGGTGCGGTGGCTGATTCGATTGATGATGCCCAAGGAGGAAGAAAAACCTATAGTTTAAGATCTACGGGACAGGTAACAGACTTACCTAATATTATGGATAGGCCTATAGAATACCTAAAATAAAAGTTGACCCTTTTTACAGGTCCTACTGACCGTGATCATCAGTGGACTTGGAAGTCAAGCATGGGAAGACCTACCAGTGAGAGCGGGACTTGCATTCACCGCACAGCGTCAGGCCCACATAATAATAATAATAATGACGTATAGAAAAGGGGGGGAAAGGAAGGAAGGTAAAGAATGATTGTGTATATGTGATGAGTGTTATGCAACCAGGGCGACGACACGACGGCAGGAACTAGGCCTTAGTTTAAACTCCCGGCCTTACTGAGAGCTCTGGTCCTGGTTGCATTGTGTAAAGTGCATGTGTGTGTATTTACCTATTTGTAGTATACAGGAATTGAGCAATGCTTGTGTTGTGTGTGTGTGTGTGTGTGTGTGTGTGTGTGTGTGTGTGTGTGTGTGTGTTTTAAGTAGGAGAGGAAGAATTTAGACTAAGAGAAAGAGTGTCGGGGCTTAACCCAACGTGCGTGTGTTTGGTGTTGGGAAGGGGGGGGGGGTCTCGCACGTGCACTGTGTTGTTAATTAAGGACGGGAGGAGTGAATAGCTACGGCTTTCTCTGCCAAGCATTAGCTTATTGGCTGCCTCTCAGGTTCATCTGATCTTTTCCGGCTCCAGAAGCCTGGGTAGGATGGTAGGATACGGGTGTTAGGGTAAGGTGTTGTAGCCCTAGAGGGCTTGGGTAGGGGGATAAGGAAAGGGGAGGAGGTAGGGGGGAGGAGTGGAGGAAGGGGAGTCAGGGTAGATTCTCTTGGGGGTTGGCGGAGTATTGGGCTGTAGCCGTGATCTTGATGGGGGGTGTAGGGGTGGTTCAGGGTCTGAGGCAGGGGTGCTGGATATGAGGATGGCGGGTTATTACGTGGCTGCCGTGATCTTGATAATGGGTGTAGGGGTGGTTTAGAGTCTTAAGTGAGTTGCTGGGTGTGAACTAAGTTAATTAATAAAGGGTTAGTAATAAATAAACTATTGGTGCTTAAGTGAACAATGGGGTTGGTGCAGGTCTTGCGTCAGGGTGGAAGAGGTTGGCTAGAGGTCGTGTGGGGGGTGTGATCCGGGTGAAAAAGTCGATGAAGTCAGTGTGAACGTCGGTGAGTTTGGTGATTTGTTTTTGTTGTAGGTGGTGAAGGTAAGTGTTGATGGGTGGAATGTTGGCGCGTTCATGAGAGTGTATGTTGGTGACAAAATCATCCCACCGTATGCTCAGTGCCCAACGTATGGCTTTGTTTTGAACTCTCTGTAAATTTAGAATGTTGCTTTTGGCCGAAAGAGATAGACTTAACGGTGAATACGTGAGCAGTGGTCTGATCAGTGCTTTATACAGATGAAATTTAGTTGCAGATGCTGCACTACGGAACCGGTATATTTGTGTTAGTGCAGTGCCAGCCACGCCTGCCTTGCCTCGTATATGATGATGAAATTTGAAGTTTTTGTCGTATGTAAGACCAAGTACGGTGCAAGTATTCCTAATAGGAATGGGAACGCGATCGGGATCACGCGAATTTAGAAAAAGTGGGCGGGGGTTGGCTGATTTAATACGAAAATATGTTACTGTGCATTTCAAGGGATTCGCTTGAATCCGCCACTTCTGATCCCATCGTGCAATTCGGTCCAGCTCTATGCTCGCTTTGTTGGTAATTCCGTCAATTGTCGTTGATCGTACAAGTTGGGTAATGTCGTCTGCGTATTGGATGGTGAGTGAATCGTCATGTAGTGGGGTGGGGATGTCATTTGTGTAGAGTGTGTAGAGGGTGGGTGCGAGGACGGAGCCCTGAGGTACACATGCATGAAGCTGGAAAAAGTCTGAGTAATTATTTTTAAATTTAATGCGCATTGTGCGGTTGTCTAGAAAATTGCAAAGTAGAAGAATTGGAGAGGTAGGGCTACGTGTGGAGGTTTGTATATGTAGCGGAGTGGGTGTTTGTGTGCAGGGTTGGCGTGTGTCTTTGGAGGCGAGGCCGTGCAGAGCTGTGGCTGTGTGTCTGGAGGTATGGTGGGATGCTGGTGTGGTTCTGTGTTAGGTTGTCTTTGTATCTGTGTCTGTGTTTGTGAACGTGTGCCTGTGTGTGCGTGTATTTGTGTGTGTGTGTGTGTGTGTGTGTGTGTGTGTGTGTGTGTGTGTGTGTGTGTGTACAAAAGGATATTAACCAGCTTTATGCAAATATATTTCGTTAAGAAAATCTTTGCTTGTGTGGCAGGAGGTGCCTGCGTGTTCCGATGGCAACGTCCCACACCAAAGTTACATAAACACATTTCCCAACCAATATGTTCCATTAGAGAGTATTTGTGTGTGTGTGTGTGTGTGTGTGTGTGTGTGTGTGTGTGTTTCTGTCTGTCTGTTAGTTCACTACTCGTCAAAGAACCTCTGCATGAGAAGACATGCTTTTAAAGTTAGGGCACAAATGCAATGTGCTCTGTAGTCATCTACACTAATAATAATGCCACGCTTCGTCTCCCCTTTGTGTCTCCTTGCCTTGTATCTGTCTGTCTTCTGCCTGTCTGTCTCTCTGTCTTCCTGTCCCTCTATTGCAAACCGCAAACTTCTCAACTGTCCACAACGTCCTAGATTATCATTGTAACACGTAGTATATTATTTTTTCATTGTTAAGTGGCCCAAATTTTCGTCCTTTTGCAGCTTACTTCACATGGATCATTGGCAGAGACGGACAACGCTACGGCTTCCTTTCCATACCACTTTTTTGTGACTTACGTTTTCTAGCATTAATCTATTGCTACAACTCAGCATTCAGGTTGGAGGGATGGAAAATTTGAGCCAAGTTAGAGTAAAACGAGTACAGAATTATAGTCGTGGCGCATGCCTCTGAGGTTGATATTATATGAGACGCATGTGATTCGTGTATAATATGTTCGTGTATAATAACATTCGTGTATAATATATTCGTGCTTATTATATTGATTCGTGCATAATATGATACGAAATCGGTAGCGCTTTTGAATGGTAAGTTGCCAGGGTACGATAATGACAACCTCAGGGTCGTGAGCCGCGAGTATAGAAAAAGCCAAACAGCATACCTTTGGAGGGTGCAGCGGGAACAAGGCGAGATCACAGGCAGGAGGACAATGGCGAGAAAATCCAGCAAAATCTATCCACCAGCTTATGAAGTGACGCCAACAACTCTCGTGCCTCACAGTCGATTCAAACGCCAGTCCACTTTATCAATAAACACCTGTGATTCTAGAGTATTGTAACAGAAAATCAAATAATCGTGTAGACGTGATGTGCTGATGCACTCTCTCCACGGAGTCTATCTCTGAGCTACTGTTTATTACTTGCTCATCACAATGCTTCGAAATTGATGAGCCTCTCGCTCGGACATGACGGCTGACTGAACCTTTATCTTTGTCTTGTACCCCTGACCTTTTACTGAATGCTATAAGAAGAACGAATTACTTCATCCTAACCTAACTCAAAGTCTAATGACAGAGATGATCTGCTCGCTTGACTTCCCCGCGCACCTTTTGTGACGCAACAGATTAAGTCGGGGTGGGCTGCCTATTGAGAGAAAGCAGTAAAATGGATGGGTAACTGCGAACAATTAGCCACTGTCCGCTGACTCTTCCTGCTTGGATTCCAGCGACAACGTTCCCGAGTTCGTAAGGGTTTGTTTAGAATAGTAAATTCAAAATCTAAATAAAGAAATAAGATAATCTGCTGACCTTTCCTTATAATCTTGCTAACAGACAGGCTGGCAGACAAAGGCGGGCAGGCAGGCAGGCAGAAAAGGCAGAGAGGCAGGCGGTCAGGCAGGTAGACAGACTGATAGACAGATATATAAACCTGGCCAAACACATACCTTCATCGGGCTTTCTCGGTTGACTGTAATAACATCCACTAGTAGCAGAAGCAACGATTTTTTTTTTTTTCTGGCCGCTGTTCTGATTACATATTTTGTTATCAGCCATATTCGTAGCAGATCACGTTTGTGCGTATCTGAGGATTAATAAAGCTTTAGTTTCACTCTGTATATGAGAAAAAAAGGCAGAGAAAATATCAACAGTACCCCCAACAGTCCAATACCTCAGCCTTCTCCCATTCGCCTCTGTCTACGTTTTTTCCTTTAATCATTCTTTTCCCCAAATGGAGAGTTGTGGCAGACTCCTGTATTCCATAAACTAGCATGTTATTCGCTCTATGTACAGAGTATTATGCGAAAATCTTGCACGTCATTGGCAACGAGATTTTAGGTAAAGAGATTTTGAAGTGATGTACAGGCTGGGAACTCTCCATCTTGACTGCTTTTGGGCTGGGAGTTTACTGTTAATAGTAGTCGTAGTAGTAGTGTTAGTAGTAGTAGTAGTAGTACTTTGAGAGATCAGCATTCCAGCCTTCATTGACGAATAGTATGGAATCTTCAAGCCAGAAATGTCTGGTAGAGTTACGACATGTGAGCAGTGTCTGGCTTGATCGGTTCCTTTTAATTCAAGAGACGACATTTTGAGCATTATCTCAGCTCTTGGTATCTCTGCACTTCTAAGCTTTCAAAGTTTTCCAACCAGATTTTCATATAGTAGTTTGTCTTAAGGGTACTACTGAGCCTCCATGACTAACACAGATCGTGGAGTACCAACATATCCAGTACTCCAATGCTAGGGAGGCCATGTGGGGTGCTTTTGGTCATGCCTGAGTTCGCTGGCTTTTCTTTGGTTTGTTCTTAAATTCTGGCGTCCTTAATTAACCCATTATGTACTCGGAGCATTTTCACAGAATGCTTACTTAATTATGCTTGTTATTTACGGCTAATATTTAAGCCTGTTAACATTTCAAAAGGGTAATTACACAAGATATCAGTTATTTATTTGATGACATGTTCAGCTTAGGAAAGAAACTAAGACATAATTGTACGTTTATTTGTATCAACATCTACACTTCGTGGCTTTGGAAAGATAATGTTAGGTCGTTTCGAAGACTGGTGAGTAGAGAGGGACTGGCGGGGATGTGTGGTGGTGTGGGGAGAGGAGATAGAGGAGTAGGAGAAAGGGGAGAGGGTGATGGGAGGGGAGAATGAAGACTGTGAGAGAAGGAGAGGTGTAAGGGGAGGATGATGAGGAGGCGAAAGAGGAGGAGGAGTAGGAAGCATGAGAGAGAAGAAGAGGGGTGACGGGAAATGGAGGGGTGTGAGATGGGAAGGGAAGGGGTTTGAAGAGAGGTGGAAAGGAGTGGGAGGAAGGGGAGAGGTGAGGGGAAAGGAGAAGGAAAGATGTGTGAGAGAAGAAGAGGTGTGAGGGGAGGAGAAGGAGGAGGGGTGTGAGAGAAGGAGAGGGATGAGGAGAGGAGGAGGAGTGTGGGCAGAGGATATAATGGGATGAGGGAGTGCCTTTTCAACTTAGTCATTTTTTTTTATAAGGTTCCAATAATCTGCTAATAACACGACACACAACCATCAAAGTTACAGCCAAGTCTCCAGTCGTCAAGCCGAATGAAGTGGGACGCTAAGGGCAAAACAAACCTTGTCCACCAGTCTGACTAGCCCGAGGAAGCCGAAGGGAGATGAAGACAAGTGACATAGGGAGGGAAGAAGGGTAGAGAGAGAGAGAGAGAGAGAGAGAGAGAGAAATAGTTGCCTGTTTCTGGTGGAGATAGGAGGAACTTCCAAGGGAGAAAAGTTAAATGAAAATTTCGTGAACAAATAATTGGATAGGGAAGAATATAGTCAAGGAAGAAAAAAGCCAAAGCCAGGAAAAAATAGAAAAAAAAACTGATTGGAATAATTAATCAGCACGGGTACTAAATGGATGAATAGAATGAATTTTTGTTCCCTTTTGTGTAGTGTTTTTGGAGAAGGGAGACTTTGGTGGCACTTACAGCCCTTTTTTTTCTTTTATAGTGGAAGTAAAATTAGGAGGGGAAAGTGAATGTGTGTGTGTGTGTGTGTAATTCACCGGGTCGGTCAGGATCACTTGATGGTCGCGATCGTCAACTTTTACCCTCCCGGAAGGGAGCTGAGAGCTCATGTAGTCCGATCTAAGGGCAAGGCTGTGACCTTCACACACGCACACACCCGTCCCCTTGCTCAAGGGGGACAGTAACCACCCACTTCGTCAGTGAAACTTTTCGCAACCTGAGCGAGGCGCGAACTCCCGTCCACCAGTTGGCAAGCGGGAACGTTACCACTGCACCAGCGAGCGGTGTGTGTGTGTGTGTGTGTGTGTGTGTGTGTGTGTGTGTGTGTGTGTGTGTGTGTGTGTGTGAAAGAGAGGGAGAGAAAGAGAGAGAGAGAGGGTGGGGGGAAGAGAAGGGAAAGGTATGGAAACAGAAGAAAGAAAATTGACCCGTATGACTGGAAGGGAGTAAACAAGAGGAAAGGGAAGATAGAGAAGAAGAGAAGAGAGGAGATGAAGAGGAGGAGGTGATGAAAGGAGAGGAAAGGAGAGAACAAGAGAGGGGAGGAAAGAAGAGGACAGAATGGGAGAGCAGATGATGAGGACAGAGGAAAGAAAAGAAGGAGAGGTAAAAGGGAGAAAAGGAAGCTGAGACAAAAAAGAGGAGAAGAGAGGAGAGGAGAATAGGAGAGGAAAGCTGGATGTAAGTAGGGGGTGATGCAGAAGAGAAGAGAGGAAATGAGAAGGGAGGGGATAGGCAGGGCTATAAATGGAGTGTGATAAAAAAACAGCAATAAACGGGGAGAAAAATGGGGCGACGTAGAAAGAAGGGGAAGCGGAACATACCATAAAGTGATCGAATGAGAGGGGGATCGCGGTAGATTATTATGATAGGGCAGGAAGGGAGGCATAACCATATATTAAGGACGCGACGTAATGAAGAAATAGATGCAGAGAGTGAGGGAGGGGGCGGATGGGGGTAAGGGAGGGGGTATTATAGAGGGGAGGTCATGGGGGAAAGGGAGGGGGTAATATGAGGGGGGAGAGGGAGAGCGATAATGTGGAGGGGGAGAGGAAGGGATGGAGCACCCAGAGAGCAAGGGTAGAGGTTAGGTTTTGGGGGCTGGGTTAAAGTTTATGAGGTAGGAACACTGGTATTAGTGAGAGAGAGAGAGAGAGAGAGAGAGAGAGAGAGAGAGAATAGTTATGCTATGATCGCTTAGGTCTGTAGGTAAGGCTAGGTTAGGCAGATGAGGTGAATGACTAGAGTTTTTAAAATAGCAACATTGATATTAACCATGAAAGAGAGAGAGAGAGAGAGAGAGAGAGAGAGAGAGAGAGAGAGAATGGAAGGTCGAAGGTACAGTAGGTAAGTATTAGAAGAGTAACTTAGGTCGTGCTTAGTCAAGTCAGGTTATGCAAGGTAAATTAACGCAGCAGCAGTTGGTTGGCTGGAGTTCATGGAGTAGGAACACTGACATTACTGATAAATAACAGGAGGGCAAGGCTGAAAACTGTTATAAGACGAAATTAAGTCAAGAGTATGTTAGATTGAATTATATTAGGTACAGTTAAGATCGTCTAAGCCTCTACCTATGATCTTCGAGTAAGCCACCTATCAGTTTCCATGCCTGGTGACAGTGTGTGATAATGACTGTGGATCTCACACGTAAGCTACTTTATCTCGACGACCCTATCCTGTGAACGGGTGGCTACTGTTATTTGGGCTGGGAAATGGCTAATAAACACAGTCGCAGCCACAAAGCATCCCCATTAGGTGTCCTGGCTTCCTCCTTTGTTACTGTAAGCAGGTAGTGTGGAGAACGCAGTGCAAGAAGAGAAAGGTTGTTTTACAGGGGAGAAGAATTGCATCCGCTTGTCTGTATGTGTATGTTCGTGGATGATAGATTAAGCTTGGTGCAGGAGAGGGACGCCTTCACTGTGGCATCGATATAAACAGGCGGGTCCACTGCTTGGTTACAAACATCTCTTATTTTCCTTCTTATCCCCCGAAGGAAGGGAGGTGGACGGAAAAATGGGTGATTTAAGCCTGCAGTCCACCAGATTTACGTCAAGATGAACCTAAGGCCACAACGACAACAACAATAATAGCAACAATAGATCAAACATACTGGCGAGTCTGTGTAGCCCTAACAGGTAGCAGGTGAGAGAGAGAGAGAGAGAGAGAATTGTGTGTTGTATTTGTGGTTGTATGTGTGTCAGGGTGTGCGGGGTGTGGGTGTACGTATGTATGTAGGTACGGAGGCCTTGAAATGATGAGAAGAGAGAGGAGAACGGAACATGAATCAGAGAAGAGGCGGAGAACGTAGATAAACGCTTTCCCAGGAATGAGGGATCAGTGAGCATTAAGGGAGTGGGTGGCAGGAGGAAGGAGGGCAGGGCTAAAGGAAATGGATCGCCAAGAAAATAAAGACTAATGGGCGAAACAGAGTGGAAGGGAAGGATGAATACGCTTAGGGTGATGGAGGGGTTATGGTGGATGTGCGGCGGAACTGAGAGAGAGAATAAAGTTCTGAAATAAACCGTGGACGGAGGATATAGAAAGGGATATATTGCAAGAGATAAGAGCAATAGCAAAGAGACTACGAGGGGAAATGAAACCCGGAAAGTAGGTCTTGATATTATTGCAGAAAGATGCTGTGCCATGAAAGTATTTGCTGGAAGAAAGGGAAAAGAAAATGGAATTAAACAGTGAAAGTAGATTGCAGATTAGTGAAAGACGCGATGGCGTGAAAGAAATAATGCAAGAGATAAGAGGAGCGAAAGGAAAAGAACGGAACACTAAGCCCCCGAAAATAATCTTGAAGTATTTTGTAAAAGGATGATATATCACGAGTTCAAGTATTTACAGGAAGAAAAGGAAATGAAAAGTGAATGAAACACTGAACGTGTATCTACAACTCAATCAATAAAGGATGCCATAGATGGGAAATGTTGCATGAAATCGAAACGAGAAAAGAAAAAGAAAAATGAATCTTTTGTCAGATGCAAAATAGTGAGGATGTTCTACATCAAATGACCAGGTGTTTCTGTTTCCACTCCAGGAACTATGTATCTTCCTACAACACACCACCCTCCCTTGCATATTCACTCATCGTATCCTCCACCTACTTCTCCTTCTCGACCCAACTACTGCACATTTATATACACACCTACAATAATTATAATCATTCTCATTGATCTCTCACTCTCCATTAACTCATATGTCTTCATGATTACTTTCATTTCTCTTTTTATCCCTCAATGTTGCTACACAAGACACCTCTGAGGCAATTACTTCAATAACTCACTCTTTTGGTTTAGATCCTTCAAGCATGGTCCACGTTTCTCTCCTCCACGTAAGTGATGGAACTCATATATTATTATGCTTAACGGAAAACTCTAAGGGTGACTCTAAATAAAATGTAGCAACAAGTTAAGTGTGCATGATTTTTATCACACCATTCTTACAGATTTCTTCCCGCTCTCAGTTCTGACTCTCTCTCTCTCTCTCTCTCTCTCTCTCTCTCTCTCTCTCTCCTCCCCTCGCTCCATATTTCTCCACTCAATTATCCTTTTTTTCCCCTCTCCCTGTCTCTCCCTCCCTTGTCCTAGTCTCGTTTTACACTAGATTAATTCCGCTTTATCGCCAGTTTTCGCATGATCACCTTTCTCTCTCTCTCTCTCTCTCTCTCTCTCTCTCTCTCTCTCTCTCTCCTGTTTTTGGTCCTATAGGGATTTATCAAAGTAGATTTTAAGCCCAGATGGAAGACAGCTACTCCCATGTTAAGCACAATGAAAAATAAAAAAAGATTATAATTTTTCTAACAATAAAATCGTCTGACGTAAACATGGAATAAATTAAAAGAATACCAAGATATGTCCTTATTGTTAGAACGGTCCAGGGAAATTTCTCTTAGACCTACATTCACGTCTGTTAAGGAATTCCCCCAGCACTTTTTTCTAAGCGATTTATTTTCGTTGTTACAACTTACTGTCCAGTTTTGTGTAACAAGAATCCTTCCAGTGTCGCCATACTCTGCAGAAATAACGTACCGTACAAAAGGATATTACCCAGCCATAACCAAAAATAAATCGCTTTGGAAGAGGTGCTAGGGAGCCTCCTAACCCTACCAGAATACAGTCCCTAATGAAAAAGGTGTGGAAAAAATGCGGGGGTTCCTAGATCTTGAAAATGGCTCTCTGTTACCCTGTTCTTTTTTGTTTCTTGGAGGGAACAGTTTTGCGGGCTTCTGGCCTTTGGTTCCTTCTTCCTTGTATTAAAAAAAAAAAAAAAGTTCCTTATATTCTTGCTAACCCCACACAGTTTAATTCAGCTGATCAAGACATTTCCATAAAGCGTTAAATAAAATCACCGTACGTTAACATGGAAGAACAGGTCTTAATTATGAGCCAATGGGTTGATCGTGGAACTTTTTCTTATCTTTATTAGCCAAAATGTTTAGCCTATCGTGGAACTTTTATTTGGCCAACTTTTAAACGTGGAACTTTTTCATCTTAATTATTAGCCAAAATCTAACAGGTAAAACTTTTTAAAAATCTTGATTAGCCAACTTTTAATCAGGGGAGTTTCTTTTGTCTATGTTAGTCAAAATGTTAATCGTGAATCTTTTTTTTTTTTTTATCTTCATTAGCCAAAATGTAAATCGAAGAACTTTCTTTTTATTAACCAAAATGTTAATCGTGGAACCTTTTTTTTTTATCTTTATTAGCCGAAATATAAAACTTGAAACTTTTTTTTATTAACTAAAACGTTTATCGTGAAACTTTTTTTTATTTTAATTACTTGCCAAAATGATGATTATGGAATATTTTTTTCCCTAATTATGCACTAGGTTTATCTTGAACTTGGTAAATTCCTCTGAGGTTGGCTGAAACTGTCAATTCTGTAAACCATTGTCAAAATATTAAATTCTCTGTGACTGTAAATGGAACGCCAATGTAATTCCCTTTGCGAGTTTCAGGCAAGAATGGTTTTTATTGAATTCTGATGTAAATAAAGTTTCCATCCGACCTCATCCTTATTTGGCGTAGTTACAGGGAAAATGGAAGAGTTGTGAGAGAGATAAAGTTGAGAAATTAGAAAAGGAAGTGGCGGAGGATGTGAAAGTATGTAGCGAGAACTAGACGATGAAGAAGGAGGAGAAGGAGGAGGAGGAGGAGGAGGAGGAGGAGGAGGAGGAGGAGGAGAGAGAGAGAGAGAGAGAGAGAGAGAGAGAGAGAGAGAGATGCGAAAATGGAAGAGAAATGAGAGCGATAAAGTGAAGAAATCATGAAGAACCGAACGAATGAAGCGAGGAATTGGAAAAAGGAAACGACAACGGGAGTCGGAAGAGGGTGAACTATGATTGCCGATGCGTCAGAAGTCTCTGGCCCGGATCTGCTCAGTAAGTCTCAGTATATCCTGCCTGGTTGGTTAGCTGGGGCGTGGGTGGCGGCGGTGTGGGGGTAGGGGAAGGGGGCAGGGAGAGGGAGAAATGGAAATTAAAATAAGAGAAAGGGTGGATACAAGGGTGGTGATGGAAGGGTGATGTATGAAGAAAGGAGAGAAGGAGAAGTGTATGTAGGGTGTGGTTGGAGAAATACGAGGAAGGGGAAGGGAGGAGGTGCTGTGGAGGGAAGGGAGGTGTGGGAAAATTGAGGGAGGGGTTATAGAAGTGGGGGCACAAGAAATAGGGGTGGCCGAAAAGAAGGAAGGGATGGTGGTACAGGGACTGGCTGAGTTAAGAGGAGTGTGGTAGGAAAGATAAGGGGTCTGGGGTTAACGGAAAAGTGAGAGAGGAGGAATAGAGAAGGCGGTGGAGATGCAGGAGAGAAGTAAAGGATGAGGAAAGGAGGAAAGGGAATGGCTGGAGAAGAGGCTGGGAGGGGGACAACGATGACTGGGTTAATAGGGATGATGGGAAGTGAAGGGAAGGGGATGCACAGAGAAGAAGTAGAGAAGGTGGACTGAGGGGTGAGACAAGGAATTCTGTGGAAAGCTGAAAGGGGAGAGCAAGGCATAGAAGGGAAATAGGATGGAGAGGATAGGGGGAGGTGGGGAGAGTGAGATAGGAGGAAGAGAGGAAGAGAAAGGAAAGATGGGAGAAATGTGAGTAGGGAGCACAGTCAGTGAGTGGAGAAAAGATAAAGAATAGGAAAGTGGGAGGGTGGATGAGGTGAAGGAAGAAGTAAGGAAAGGGAAGGAAAAGAGGCTGATTAGGGTAGTGGGGGTTGGGGAAGGGGGAGGGAGGGGACAGTAGGTGGTTGTGAAAGGAGGACTGGGGGTGGATGAGGCAGTGACGGAGGGAAGAGGGGGAAAGAGGGAGAGGGAGGGAAAGGAGGACTGGGAGTGATGGGGCAGTGGGGAGTGTAAGTGAAGGGAGGAAGGATGGAGTAGGGGTGAAAAAGGAGGGGAGGGGGGATAGAATGGGGGTATTAGAGAAGGAAGGGGGGGGCGGGCACTGGGGTTAGACTCTTACGTGATCAGGTTCAATTGGTCCTATTACGGTGAGGCGTTGAGTCAGCTTCCCCAGAGTCGTGTCAAGTTGGGCCCGCACCACGATCATAGCACACACACACACACACACACACACACACACACACACACATACTCTCTCTCTCTCTCTCTCCACTGAAGATCCTTTCAGAAATTACCTACTTTCTTCTCTTACCTAAAAAATCCCTACCACTTTTCTAATCTCCCTTGAAATCAGAAAAAAATGAGTACCATCTGCGTAAGGAAACTTTTAAATGACTAATTAATTTTCCTTTGTACTAAGCCTAATTTCACCTTAAAATGACGCCAGCAAACTCGTAATGTTCAATATATTTTGTTTGTTCACGTCCTTTCATCAGCCTTGCTTATCATTTCCTTCCTCTTTGGTCAGTGCTGTCCCCTCCCTCCCATTCATTTCCATTTTCCATCCCATCATCACGGATCCCAATTCCATCACCTCTATTTGTATCATCTGAGGCTAGTGCCATGTCTTTTCATTTCATTCCTTCTCTTCTTTTCACCCCTTCCCTTCTCATTCTATCTTCCCATCGTGGTATCCCTTCACTTAATTCCAACCCTTTCTCTCACCCATCCCCTTTTTCCCTTCCCTGCCCCTTACCGCGCATCCCCTCTCCTAATCCCTTCCCGTTTCATCAACTCGCCCCCTCTCCTCATCTTATCCTTTTTCCTCTCATCCCATACTTTCTCCCCGAACATTCCCTCCTCCTTATCCCATCCTCCCTCATCCTCTTGTGCTCCCATTCCTCTCCCGTCATCCTCCATCCTTCCATCATCCCATCCCCACTCCTCACCATTTCCCTTCTCCTCTTTTTATCCTTTCCCCTTGTCCCATCACATCCCCTTGCCTTTTTCCCTTTTCATTACCACTTCCCCTCACGTCTCATCCACTCCCCAAACCGCTTCCCTTCTCGTCATTCTATTCTTCTCTCCCAATCCATTCTCCATCCATCCATTCTCCTACTCTTCTCATCCCTTTCACCCCTTCCCCTCTCGTCCACCCATTCCCCCACACCCAGTCCCTACTCCTCATCTCATCCATTTCCATCGCCCCATCCCTTCCACGTCATCATCCATCCTTCCACCATCCTTCACTCTCTCTGGTTTTTTTCCCCTCACACATTTTTACCTCCTGCTGTGCTTCTATTTTTCCCCCTCACCCTGCCAGCATCCCGCTAGAGTTGTATTGAAGATAAATGTATAACTCACATTTTTTCCCCTTTTTTCTCGCCTCCTCTATTAATCCTGGTTCTTTTCACCCCCCTTCCTCGCCGATCCTCGCTGGTCAAGGACTCTGGCTAATGTTGATTCCTCTCGTATCTGTGGGTTTTTCTTGTGTTGTGCGTTTTTCTCCAGGGGCGTCGATGATTAATGAATGTTGCGGCGTGTGTGTGTGTGTGTGTGTGTGTGTGTGTGTGTGTGTGTGTGTGTGTGTGTGTGTGTGTGTGTGTGTGTGTGTACTTTTACCGTCCTGATTTTGTGTGCAGTTGGAGCTTTATGGTGCTGTTTTGAACAGAGAGAGAGAGAGAGAGAGAGAGAGAGAGAGAGAGAGAGAGAGAGAGAGAAAGAGAGAGAGAGAGAGAATGATTCTTGTGTTCATGGATTATTTTTGCACTCCGTTATTTGATGTTTTAATGTGTGTGTGTGTGTGTGTGTGTGTGTGTGTGTGTGTGTGTGTGTGTGTGTGTGTGTGTGTGTGTGTGTGTGTGTGTGTGTGTGTGTGTGTGTGTGTATTGTGATGCTAAGTGTTTTCTAGTGCACACCTTTGCCTTATGACTGTTTTGTATGGCTGTGCTGAGGGTTAAGGAGAGGTAGTTAAGAGAGGCTGAGTGGGGGTTTGAGTTAATGGGGCTGTTAGGGGTATGTGTGACTGTAATGAGAGAGAGAGAGAGAGAGAGAGAGAGCATGTGTAGCATGTCTGAGCTTGCTTTGTGTATGGGTTTGGCTGAGAGTGAAGTGTGTGTGTGTGTGTGTGTGTGTGTGTGTGTGTGTGTGTGTGTGTGTGTGTTTTGAGTTGTCTAGGGGATGACAACCAAGCGTTTATGAGAAAATCACACATTTTATTTCACCGATAAATCACATACTCTGAACACAAGAATATATGCATGGCTGCCGTAAATAATCCCTTTACATATAATGGGAAATATTCGTAGACTCTCTCAACCAATGTTTACTTATGTATCTCTATAAATGTCAAATAGAAATGGGAAATATATTGCCTGGGTGTGCGTTTCCATTTTTAGTATTTACTCTGATTTAATTTTAAAGTATTCCCAAGTTGTGTGAGAGCAGATAAAGGCCCGTATCTTGGTGGGTTAAGGAGGCTCCCTTAAACCTTTGGGTATGGCAATAATGGCAGAATTTATGTGACACAGGAGAGGACAGTAAGGTGTATTAAACCAACCCCTTGGCTGGACTGATAGATGAACAGCTAAGGAAATGAATATGAAACACACAATATAATACCAGCATAACCATCAGAAGGACACGAAAGAAAAAAAAATGATAGGTAAAAAGAAATGTAAAAATAACATGAAATATAAATGAACAATGAGGAAAACAATGAACCAAGAAGATGACGGTGGGAGGGTGTGTGGGAGAGGGCAAACGTCAGGCAGCTCAAACTCACCGTTCTATTTAATTCAACTGAGTGAGTCATAGGGGCCAGATAATGACAATACCGGTACCATTAACCCTCTCACGATCGGGGAAACTCTAGTTTTTAATCCTAGCTGACCCTAGGCGAAATTTAGAGAGCTGAGAGGTAATATCGGAGCCTGAAGTAAGCACATCTCCATTGCCAGATTAATAGTCTTAAATAATCTTGCTCTGTCATAGCCTTCCAATTCTGTTCTTCACTCTGGTTGTTCTTTGGAGGCTGTGTGAATAAAAATGAAAGCATGCATGAGCGAAAAGCAGCATTAATAGTGGTGGTGGTGGAGCGGGAAAGGGGAGGCGGAGTTGGGAAGGTGGGAAGGGGGAAGTTGGAGGCGGGAGGGGGGAGTGAATCGTGCCGGCCACACAATGCAAGCCAACTCAGTGTGATTTTTTCTCTCTCTCGCCAGTTCAATCATGGGAACTGGACCAATCAGCAATTTTTCCCAGGCAAGAGCGATGTGACACCACGGAAGGCTAAATTGCTTTCTAAGAGGGTGGTGGTGTTTTAAAGTCGCTCCTGCTCTCCTCTCTCATATACGGTAGATTCAGTCTGTCCCGAACTGCAGAGGGTTAATATTGGATCTGGCGTCATTCCCACTACGGAAACCCATCACCATTTGTGCTTCACCAGTATGTTGCGTGCGGAGGCTTGTATGACTAGAGGCTCTACTATGTGTGAGGCATTTAGCCGGCCCATAAAACCCAGCAAAAACAATATTCGATTACCTTCCGTCAAAGGACTCGTAACACTGAGGCGGGAATCGGTCATATACTGATGCAAATCGTCCCGAGTGTGAAGTATGGGATAAAAATTGGATGGGGAAATACTCGTTTCATTTAGCTGGATTCTGGGTAAGCTTTCATAAGGAAGATAAACAGTAAAATTATGGTGTATTCGCTGCTGTATATAGAGAAAGACCAAAAGCAGAGTACAGAATCCCACTTGCAACATTCTGCCCCAAGACTTCTTCAGGAACAACACCAGTAGACAGTGCTTCACTATTTAAATTGACCTAAGCCTGAATGGTGACCAGAACACAAGTACACAATCCTGCACTACCAGTCAGGCTTGGGTCTGTTTAAGGAGTGGAGTGTTGTCCAGTAATGATGTTCCTGAAGAAGCTTTGTGGGCGAAACGTTGACATGAACTGGTTCCTGTACTCTGCTTTTGGCCTTCCTTCGAGTATTAATATTGTTGCTGTCTTTGCTGCTTCCTAAATCATGTATTCGCGTCTGCCGACAAGTTGCTAAGTGAGGTGTGTGTGTGTGTGTGTGTGTGTGTGTGTGTGTGTGTGTGTGTGTGTGTGTGTGTGTGTGTGTGTGTGTGCGCGCGCGCGCGGGATGTTGAGCCGGCAGAGAGGACTAAACCAGAGAACGTCGGCTGCACGATCGGGCTGAACACGAATGAGAGGAAACTTTATCGCGATCAGGCGGCCATCGACAGCTGGCGGCCGGCTCCTTTCAAGGTGAACCACAAAGAAGACATGTTGCAATCATGTCGTGGAACATCAATGGGGTTCGTACAAAGTTAGAAAAGCCCAATGTACTGTACTGGCATTGTTAATGAATTACGATGTGATAGGGTTGAATGAAGTGAAAACTAGTGATCGTATCTCTCTACCTGGCTATGTTTGTTATAGAGACACTGTGAGGTCAGACGGACATAGAGGGGGCACAGTGGTACTGGTAAAGCGTTGTTTACAGTCATCTGTGATGGGTGTAGACTGTAAAATGAAAGACCAAGTTTGGCTCAGATTGTCCCTATTGAGCACTGTGCTCTTGGGGTTTGTGTATATACCCCCTACAGATTCGCAGTACTTTAATCCTAACAGTTTCAGTTATATACAAGAGAAAGTCATATGTGGAAAAGAGGAAAATTGTAATGTTCTACGAATGGGAGACCTGAACACACGTTTTGGTACTGGTGTTCAAAGTATTTTAGTGAATTTACTTGTCCCTGGATCTGATTATTTCACCTACCCTGAGATTCCTGAGCAAATTAATTTGCCTAATGAGAATGCAAATACTATGACTACTGTGTGTGTAGAACAAAATTTAGTGGTGGTAAATAACTTGAAATATGGTGAAAAACATTATAAGAGCAATCTGACGTATAGGAAACATAATGAATGGATTTCTGAAGTAGATGTGTGTATTGCTTCTACCAATATTTTAAACTGCATTTAAAGTTTCACTGTAAATAATGGTCTTGATATTCCATCGGATCACGCCCCCATAGCGGTTGCTCTGTCCCCCCCTGTGGTGGATAGGGTGTGCCTTGGTGTGCGGGCGGGTTCGCTTGGTGATCATGCAGTTTTGTATTGAAGTTGTAAGAAGAAGAAATCTCGGTTAAAACGTCCTATAAAGTTTTGTGATGTTCACATCGAAAACTTGATTGGGGACCTTTCTCGATTCGATATTCCCCAGTTTGATCCTGACATTGATACTAATGTGAGCCAAATGGCCGATATTTTGTACATTTGTGCTAGTGCCAGTCGGTGTGCTCAGGTGACTGTGCCAGAGGATGTCACAGTGAGCAGGTGGGAGAGACTCTTAAATGATATGGAGGTGTTGTATGCTGATGATCTGGTGTTGATTGCAGAGAATGAAAGGGAGGCGGAGGAAAGGTTTAGGAAGTGGAGAGATGGTATGGGGCAAAAGGGTTTATGGGTAAATGCAGATAAAACAAAAGTGATGATATCTAGGGTTGGTGGCGGTACTGTCAAAGACGAGGGAGAGTGGCCATGTGCAGTTTGCCACAAGGGCGTGGGAAGTAATTCCATCTTGTGCGGTGTGTGTGATAAATGGGTGCATAAGAGATGTAGTGGTATCAGAGGTAGACTGCGAGATAATGCTGATTTTATGTGTATGGCGTGCAGAGGTGAGCAGGTGGAGACTGTCAGACGTGAAAGGATTGAACTTGCTGGTGAATCTCTTGAGTGTGTGGAAGAATTTTGTTATTTGGGAGACATGTTGTGTGCTGGAGGTGAGGCTGGAGCTAGCTCTGTGGCTAAGGTGAGAAGTGGTTGGAAGAAGTTCAGGGAGCTCTTGCCTCTCCTGACATTGAGAGGGCTCTCCCTACGTGCTAAGAGGTCTTTGTATGCAGCATGTGTTAGGACTGTAATGCTGTATGGCAGTGAGACCTGGGCAGTGAAGGAGGAAGATATTCACCGACTCAGACGTACAGAAATGACAATGATTAGGTGGATGTGCAGTGCGTCCCTGCATCCAAGGCCTGGTGGGGCTGGGTTTACGATGG